>NC_090657.1:2876803-3054303 GCF_040937935.1 Hyperolius riggenbachi
ATCGTGTGCAGATGGAGAAAGTCACACACACACACACACAGGCAGAAGCAATTCGAGAAACATGTGCAGATGGAGAAAGTCACACACACACACAGGCAGAAGCAATTTGAGAATCGTGTGCAGATGGAGAAAGTCACACACACACACAGGCAGAAGCAATTCGAGAATCGTGTGCAGATGGAGAAAGTCACACGCACACACACACACACAGGCAGAAGCAATTCGAGAATCGTGTGCAGATGGAGAAAGTCACACACACACACACAGGCAGAAGCAATTCGAGAATCGTGTGCAGATGGAGAAAGTCACACACACACACACACACACACACACACACACACACACACACACACACACACAGGCAGAAGCAATTCGAGAATCGTGTGCAGATGGAGAAAGTCACACACACACAGGCAGAAGCAATTCGAGAATCGTGTGCAGATGGAGAAAGTCACACACACAGGAGCAATTCGAGAATCATGTGCAGATGGAGAACGACACACACAGGCAGAAGCAATTCGAGAATCGTGTGCAGATGGAGAAAGTCACACACACACACAGGCAGAAGCAATTCGAGAATTGTGTGCAGATGGAGAAAGTCACACACACAGGCAGAGGCAATTTGAGAATCGTGTGCAGATGGAGAAAGTCACACACACAGGCAGAGGCAATTCGAGAATCGTGTGCAGATGGAGAAAGTCACACACACAGGCAGAGGCAATGCGAGAATCGTGTGCAGATGGAGAAAGTCACAGACACAGGCAGAAGCAATTCGAGAATCGTGTGCAGATGGAGAAAGTCACATACCTGTGAAAAGACAGAGAAGGAAATGATCAGATAGGTGTTCTGGTAAATTCAATTAGTTGCGTTGAAACGCAGAAAATCTGCCCTAATGTGAAAGAGCCCTTATGGTTCCTTTGCATGCATTTGCTGGCACAGTTCTGCATGCATTGCTTGTGATAGTCTGTCAGCCAGGGAATGGTAATCAAGCCAGCCTGCTTGTGACTGATTACCATTCACCTGTGTGGAGATTTGCATGTCTGCTCTCATTGGATGACTTCAGTATAAAGGTTTGCTTCCTGCAAGTGTGCTCCGCCTAGCATAGGTTTCAGCTTCAGCTTGGTCTAAGCTGTGACTGGGTCCTTTCATACTGTGAAATATTACCCTTGTCTTGTTACATTCTAGTTCAGTTATCCTGTGGTGCTATGTTATATATTTCCCACAGGGACATATATACATACTCCTTCTAGTATAGAGATTTTGTATTACCTAGCTCAGTTTGCTGTATTGCTCTAGATTTAGCTAGTCTTCCTGATTTATGCTATATATTGGTTCATCGCCAATATATACATATTCTAGTCAGCGTTATTTTCCATATTGCGTTCGCGGATTATTGTATCACATTGATAGCTGTAATTGTAAATTCTTTGTGATACTCTTGTGTGATTTTTTTTCTGTGCTCTTGTACTCTGCCATGTGGGTTGCGCCAATCTCCTGCGTAGGAGCGGCGAATCCTTCCCGTCCAGTCTTTGCGAAGTAAGCCATTGCTGCGGTCGCGATTGGCTGCTTCATTCCAGTTCTGTCCTTGTGAGGTAGCCATTGCAGCGGTTGCTATTGGCTACCTCACTCCAGTCTGTCTTGTATCTGTCTTTATGTTTATTATTGCCGGAGCAGCGCAACATTGCACTGCGCTGCCATTACGCATTATCGGAAGCCCAGAGCTGCAGTCGCTCTGGGCAGCCTGTGTAGCCTCTCCCATTATCCTGCTCTTAGCTTTGTTGTGCTGGGTGGTCAGACAGTATGCCCCCCCCCAGCATTACATTGTGATGGGGCCAAATACAAAATCAAATGGAGAAGGCTTCTGACACCGTGTGTTATAGTTCCCTGTCTGTTAGAAAATTTGAAAAGCTTGGCCCTGAAATTGCAGACAAATTTATAATAGAACTGGTTAGATTTGTGGCAAATCCAGATTTTCGAAATTTTGCAATTTCTACCTGGGCTGGTCAGATCGTTTGCACTCTTTTTAGGGGTAATCTTTTTGATTGGGCTGTTGATGTTCTGGATCACACTCATTTGAGACATAAGCCTCTGGAATTCATAGCCTTTGTGATTCACAACTGGTTATGCATAAATTCATTGCCATTTCCTCTTAGTGAACTCCTGACTGCTAGTCAATCAAATGTTCCTTCAGCAGCAGTTAAAAGCAATCCGTATGCAGCAAAGTCTCTAAAGGTGCATACACACATCAGACTATAGTCTTTGAAAAATGAAAGATCACAGACCAATCTTACCACCCTTCATGTAGTATGAGAGCCATACTCTACACAGTCTTTTCTATGGAGCTGAACTCCACATCAGAAAAAAATCTTTGCAAGATGCTGAATACACAAAAGATCATTATCTGCAAAAGATCTGTTCCTGCCAAAAATCCATTCCTGCAAATTGCATTCATAGTCTGAGATCTGCAGATCCCATACACACATGATTTAACTGACATTCATCTGCAGATCAAGCAGTCATCTGCAGATCTGAAAATCCATCCTGGTGGATCTGATCTGCAGATGAATGTCAGTTAAATCATGTGTGTATGATGATCTGCAGATCTCATAGACTTTCATTGCAATTTGCAGGAATGCATTTTTGGCAGGAACAGATCTTTTGCAGATAATGATCTTTTGTGTCTGTACAGCATCTGTGTGTGCAGCATCTTGCAAAGATTTTTTTCTGATGTGGAGTTCAGCTCCATAGAAAAGACTGAAGGTATGGCTCTCTCATACTACATGAAGGGTGGTAAGATTGGTCTGTGATCTTTCATTTTCCAAAGACTATAGTCTGATGTGTGTATGCACCTTTAAGCCTTTCATAAGACTACGCATCAGATTGTCATTAGCAGATAATGAAATGCAATTGTCTTTCAGGGGAGTCAAATGGATCTATGAAACTACCAATGAACTGTCCTTGCTAGCCAGGGAAAATAAAGATTTTTGTTTAAAAGAACTGTCTGAATAATATGCTTATGAGGAAATATTACAGAGTATAGAGCAGATCCAATTGTTTGTACAACAGGGACAATTTACAAATTCTACAGTTCAACACCTGTTACAAGTCCTGGAGATTCTTAAGAATGAAACATACCCTAGTAATTCCCTGCCTCAGCTACACCTGTAAACTGTGTTCAGTATGAATGCTCAGCTTTTGTCGAGAGTGCATGGAAAATGAGTGTGAATGAATTACATGCGCTTCAATCAATTGATACCAGGGAAAGCACACTGTCAGTTGGAGATGATTCCACTTCTCCTGTAAATGTTCCTGTAATTCCACCTGCTAGGTTTGCTCCAGATGCACACCTTGCCTCTCTAACCCGTTATAACGGTGGCAATAAACCTATTGGAATTTTTGCGGAACTGCAAAATTTTGAATTCATGTTCCTTTTTCAGATCAGCTACTGCAGTTCAGCAGAGCAGGTTTATTACCTTGCACCTACTTGATAGCCAGATGAGAACTTGGGCTGAGGAGCTTGCTGATGAAGATGAGGTTTTTGATGACCCCCTGGAATTTGTTAAATTGATCGCAAAACGTTTTGCGAAAAAATACAAACCAATTCCTACTGATTTGTTTTCTACATCCTGCAAACCATATGATTCAGCAGACACCAATAGAGGCACTACATCTGTTCCTGAGTCTCAGCAGTCTAATATTCTATTACCCAAAGCAAAAGCATATGTGAATCCTATGATAGGCAGAATCGCTTGGTATATTAAGGCTACTTGCACACCAAGATGTTGCGTTAGGTGCTACGTTAAGTTCGCATAACGTGCACCTAACGCAACGTATGGTGGTGCGGGAGAGGGCGGTAGTGAGCCGCGTTAGGCAGCTCTATCCGTATAAGGTCTCCCAGAGTGAGTTACAACGCATCACGTGGGCCCGCCGGCCAATCAGCGGCCGCCAGTGCAGTGAATATTAAGTAGCCATGTGCGCGGCTACTGTAGCTGCATCTCCCTGCCTCCTCTCCGCCCCCTCTCCGCCCACCCACTGAGCATGTGCAAACAGTCTAAAGCGGCTATAGCCGCTCTAACGCCGTAGCATGCTGCAATTTCAGCAGAACGTGCAGCGTTACATGTAACGCAACGTGGGCAGTGTGAACAGCCCACTTGTGTTACATTGCTGTGCGTTGGGGGAGCGTTACAGGCGCACTAACGTGCGCCTGTAACGTCTTAGTGTGTAAGCAGCCTAAAGGTGTGAAAATATGTATGTATGTTCCTGACTCAGATCCGTATGAATGTTTTCCTGACACGAGTATTTGGTAACCTTCGTTTGAACAATGGCAGATCAGAAGTCTGGTTGATGAGTTGCACACTTATTATATTGTGAAAAGTGAAGTGTTCTTAAATGCTTGCATTGACTCGATTTGCTCTTTGATTGAAACTGGTGAATGTGAAGAAGACTTGGTGAACCCAGTGATTGATGTTTGGGAGTTGATTTTGTCTGAATTTCATACACTCCAACCAACTGATACCAGTAAAAGCACATTGTTGGCTGGCAATTGTTCCAGCTTTTCTGATGTTCAGCGATCGGGCCTGGAGACCTTGGAGCCTTTGTCTCTGAAATTTCCAGCTTCGCAATGGAGTGTGATTTCAGATTCGCAGATTTTGCGTTCTGATTCCCCTGATTCAGCACTGTTGGCTGAGTTTTGGGGTGACACAGAGCTTCTGTTATGTGAACTTGATGCTGAAAAATCCTTGCCTTGTCCAGAGAGTGTGTCTGTGAATTCTCCCTGTGTCATGGATAGCTTAACCCATTTGCGTTCCGTCGTTTTCACATGAGAAATGTTCACCTCCCATTCATTAGCCTATAACTATCACTACTTATCACAATGAACTGATCTATATCTTGTTTTTTCCGCCACCAATTAGGCTTTCTTTGGGGGGTACATTTTGCTAAGAGCCACTTTACTGTAAATGCATTTTAACATGAAGAATAAGAAAAAAATGGAAAAAATCATTTCTGTTTTCAGCCATTATAGTTTTAAAATAATACATGCCTCCATAATTAAAACTCACGTATTGTATTTGCCCATATGTCCCGGTTATTACACAGTTAAAATTATGTCCCTATCACAATGTATGGCGACAATATTTTATTTGGAAATAAAGGTGCATTTTTTCCATTTTGCATCTATCACTATTTACAAGTTTACAATAAAAAAAAAAATATAGAAATATTTCATCTTTACATTGATATTTAAAAAGTTTAGACCCTTAGGTAAATATTTACATACTTTTTTTTTTTTTATTGTAATGTTTTTTTTTTTTATAGTAAACATTTTATTTGGGTAGTTTTGGGAGGGTGGGAGGTAAACAATAGATTTATAATGTAAATGTGGGTTAATTTTTATATTTTTTTCAATTTCAGTTGTAGTATTACTTTTTGGCCACAAGATGGTGGCCATGAGTTTGTTTACATGACGTCACTCTAAGCGTAACACATGCTTAGAGTGACGCATCGGGGAGGTGACAGCAAGAAAAAGCACAGCTTCCGAGAGAAGCTGTTGCTTTTTTAGCGGGGGAGAGCAATCAGTGATCGGGCACCATAGCCCGATTCACTGATTGCCTGGCTAACAAACCGCGGGCCGGGAGCGCGCATGGTTCCTGGACGTAGTTTCTACGTCCAGGAACCAAAATAGGTTAATGATTCCCAGCGAAACTGAAGTTTCTGGGTCTTTGCATTCATCAGTGAATGTTCCAGTAAATTTGCCCTGTACCATGAATTGTGCAGTGTACCTCTCCAATGAACCTCAGGTCACAGAATCATCATGCTGTTCAGCAGGTGCTTCCATGGTTCTGCCCTGCAATATGGACTGTTCAGTGATCCTGTCCAGTGAAGCTGAGGTCGCAAAGTCTTATGCTTCACCCAGTACTTTGGCTACTTCAAACCCTCTAGCAGAGGACTCAGAGGCACTGGTTACCTCAGTGGGTGTTGCAGTAATTTTCACCTGTTAAGCAGCTGTCTTAGAACTACAGTCCACTCTAAATAAACTTGATGAATTTTTGTCCAGAGAAGCATTATCCTCGTCAGGGGGTATTTTGGATACATTTCCCTGTACACAGTCTGATATTACTGAGGTTGTGGAGTCCCTGTCCGATGTTGTAACAACCGGGGAACTCCAGCCCTGTCCTCTGAATGTTTTAGAAGTCTTGCCCTGTAACATGGATAACTCTGATTCTCTGGTGGTAAATAGGTTTTAGAATTTCAGTCCGGTATAATGAGTGTTCCTGAAACCCTGCCTTGTATCTTAGAAAATTCTGGTTCTCTGGCTGGTGTGGCAGAGGTTCCAGAGTTCTCTTTCTGTCCAGTGAGTTCCCCAGTTTTGCCTAGTTCAGTGGGGGTTGCTGCAATGCTGACTTGTTTTTCAACTCTTTTGGAGCTCCAATCCAGTGTACTAGAGGAGTCTCTGTCCAGTTCAGAGGAGGTTGTAAAACCCCTGTCTAGTTCGGTGCATATATTAGATTTGTCCTGTCCTGTCCTGTAAATGCCCCTGAACATGATTTGTTAATAACCTTGCTAGAATCAGACATCTAAGTCTGATCCTGCATTTTGTAGTGAGAGTCCAATAGCTGTGAAGCATAGTCGTGGTGATTTTCTGCCCAGTTCTGGTTTCGGTCCTATCATGACTGACTCTGAGGTTCGCAGTTCCTTGACATGCCTAGAAGTTTCTCTTGTACCAGTGTGCCCAGATGTGATCTGTGTGCCAGAATGCCCAAGTGTGTCTAGTGTGCCAGCATACTCAGATGCTTCCTTAGTGGAGACATGTTCTGATATTGCCAACCTGCCTGCATGCCCAGAAATGGTTCCTGACAGTCCTGATCTTGATGTTGTTCCTTGTAACCCTGACTCTGGAATTGCCCTAGGTTCCATAGGGGTTCTTGATAGTTCTCCATGTGAACCTAATGGACATTCTAACCTCTTGAGATCTCTAGGGAACTTCAGTGTTCTGGGAGATTTCTAAGGAAACTTGTCTTGGTGCCCTGGACTGGTTCAACAGTGGGTTCTGTGTCGGTAAGGACAGTTCCGGTGGCATTGTAAAGGGTTTGGCATTCTTGGACACAATGGACAGTCCGTGGAAGGTGGTGGGTATCGCTCAGTTTCAGGGGCTTTTTCCTGGCAATCACGGTTCTGATGGGTGTCACACTGGGGCTTGTAGTACTGATGGGCATAGTTCTGTAGGTTCTGGTTCCGATTGGTCCAGTCTTGGGGTGACTGATTCCGGAATTTGGTCTTGTCGGGCTGTCCCAACCTTCATGAATTGTCACTTAGATCAGTTTGCTGGATTTTCTGCATTTGATTTTGTGGTTTGGGTGGTTTTTAGAGAATCATGTCAGTTCCTATAGGCGTCTGGAAACCACCTTTAAAGGAGGGGGGTACTGTCATGATCGCTTCTGCAGCATGTACTGCTGGCTGCAGAGGTACTGCAGCCAAGCAGTTATGGTTCCTTAGCATGCATTTGCTGGCATAGTTCTGCATGCATTGCTTGTGATAGTCTGTCAGCCAGGGAATGGTGATCAAGCCAGCCTGCTTGTGACTGATTACCATTCACCTGTGTGGAGATTTGCATCTCTGCTCTCATTGGATGATTTCAGTATAAAGGTTTGCTTCCTGCAAGCGTGCTCCGCCCATCATAGTTTTCAGCTTCAGCTCGGTCTAAGCTGTGACTGGGTCCTTTAATACTGTGAAATATTACCCTTGTCTTGTTACGTTCTAGTTCAGTTATCCTGTGGAGCTATGTTATATATTTCCTACAGGGACATATATACATACTCCTTCTAGTATAGAGATTTTGTATTACCTAGCTCAGTTTGCTGTATTGCTCTAGATTTAGCTAGTCTTCCTGATTTGTTATATATTGGTTCATCGCCAATATATACATATTCTAGTCAGCATTTGTTATTTTCCATATTGCGTTCGCGGATTATTGTATCACATTGATAGCTGTAATTGTATATTCTTTGTGATACTCTTGTGTGATTTTTTTTTTCTGTGCTCTTGTACTCTGCCTTGTGGGTTGCGCCAATCTCCTGCGTAGGAGCGGCGAATCCTTCCAGTCCAGTCCTTGCAAAGTAAGCCATTGCTGTGGTCGCGATTGGCTGCTTCATTCCAGTCCTGTCCTTGCGAGGTAGCCATTGCGGCAGTTGCTATTGGCTACCTCACTCCAGTCTGTCTTGTATCTGTCTTAATGTTTTATCATTGCAGGAGCAGCGCAACATCGCACTGCACTGCAATTATGTATTATCGGAAGCCCAGAGCTGCAGTCGCTCTGGGCAGCCTGTGTAGCCTCTACCATTATCTTGCTCTTAGCTTTGTTGTGCTGGGTGGTTAGACAGTATGCCCCCCCCCCCCAGCATTACACTGCGGCTGCGGGCATGCAGGGTGTCTCCGCAGCCACCTCGATTCCCTGCTCAGAGACTTCGCCCGTTCCTCTGGCGTCAAGTACGCCGAGGACGGGGTTGTCTATTGTTCATAGGATTGCTGTATTGCGCAGGCGTGCGGAGACAGGACCTTTATGCGGGGAGGAGGCGCGTCAGCTGACCAGCCGGTCGGCTGATGTCGGAGAATCACAGCGCTCCGGATTGGCTGATTGGTGGTGGGCGCGGCTGTGGGGTCTCCTATGCTTCATAAGCCTTCAGTCGTCACTCGCAACCTGTCTGCTGTTGCAAATACTTATGTGCTAGTGCTCAGACCTTAGATAGTATCCGGTGTTTTTTGATCTGGGAGGAAACCAGGGATTTCACACAAGACTAGGATTATTGTATTATTGTATAATTGATATTCTGTGTATGACTCTGGCTATCCTCTGACCCTGCTCTTGCTAATCACTTCTGTACTTCTGCCCATCTGACTCTGTTGCTGAACTTTGCCTGATATCTAACTAATCTCTTGCCTGTCGATTTTTGTACTGTACCTTCCCGCCTGTTACTGATCCTAGCCTGTCTGACTGCTCTACTTACCAGTGAGCCCTTATCACTGGTGAGGTGCTCTTTGATAGTACCCACCACCTCCTCTGGTGAGGTCTAGTTACTATTCAGTTACTGTTGCACCAAGCACTATACACCTTGCTATTCTGCTAGCTATACTTGCATTATTGGTGATACTGCAGATCACCGCATAATCAGGTATAGTGTCTGTATTATCGGTGATTCTGCAGATCATGAATAATCAGACGTCTGTGTTGCTACACCAATCATTACAGTTACCATTCATGGGAAATAAATAGACTTATGAAACTAATGATGGACTTTAATCGTTGGCCAGGGAAAATAAAGATTTTTGTCTAAAAGAATTGTCTGAGTATGATTATGAAAATATATTACAGAATATTGAGCAGAACAATTTATTTGTGCAGCAAGGGAAATTTGCATACACTGCAGTTCAACACTTGCTACAGGTCTTGGAGATCCTTAGGAATAGAAAATCTGCCAATCGCCTGCTAAATGAACTAAGCCATGGTCCTGTCCTAGCTCCATCTGTAAACTGTGTTCAGCCTGAATGTACAGCTTTTGTTAAGTGTGCATGGAATCCTCCATTTGAGAAAGGGGAGATTGAAGCTCTGGTCTGTGAATGGGAGAGTGATTCAGGTTCATTTTGTCATTGCTACAGTGAGAAAAGTGATGCAGTATTAAATGCATGCATTGAGTCTGCTTATAATTTAATAAAGACTGGTGTGTGTGTGTGAATATGACTTTGTCGCTCCACTGATCGATGCATGGGAAATTATTTTGGATGAATTTTATGCGATGCAGTCAGTTGATACCAGGGAAAGTACACTGACTTTCTGTTCCCGAGGTCCCGCAATCCAGTCTGGTGACCTCAGAACCTCTGTCTCTGAGTTTTCCAGTTCCACAATTGAACTCAACTCCAGATTCGCAAATTTGGCGTTCTGACCTACCTGCTTCAGCATCCTTTGCTGATACAGTGAATGATTCAGAGCTCCTACTATGTGATACTGAAGTTTCTGAATCCTTGTCTTATCCAGAAAACGTTCCTGTTATTCCCCCACTGTACCATGGATAACTCAGTGTTTCTTCCCAGTATGACGGAAGCTACTGATACTCCCTTAACCTCACCCTGCCCACATTTCTCAGCAGAGGTTCCAGAAGTCTTGCTGACTTCTGAGTCCAGTCTAGCTAGTACTCATGAGTCTTTGTTTAGTGTAACAGAAACCAAAGAATCATTGCCTGCTTCAGCAACCACTTCGGTAGAGTTAACCTGTGTTGATAACGCTCGATCCCAGTCTGTCCTAGCAGACATCGATAGTTGCACTACATCAGTTTCTGAATCTCAGCAATCATGTCTAGAAACCTCCAGAACCCCAGCATCTGAATTTCCCAATTTTACAATCTAATGGTGATTCAGATGCGCAAACATTATGTCTTGATCTTCCTGTTTCTACATCTCGCTCTAGTTCCGTGAATAGCTCAGAGCATCTGCTATGTGAACCTGAAATCACAGAATCATTACCTTGTCCAGAAAATGTTCCAGTAGATTTGCCCTGTACCATGAATTGTGCAGTAGATATCTCCAATGAAGCTCAGGTCACAGAATCATTATGCTGCCCAGCAGGTGCTTCCATGTTTTTGCCCTGCAATATGGACTGTTCAGTGATCCTGTCCAGTGAAGCTGAGGTCATAGTCTTATGCTTCACCCAGTGCTTTGGATATTTCAAACCCTTTAGCAGAGGACTGAGGCACTGCTTACCTCAGTGGGTATTGCAGTAATATTTGTCATGGAACAGCCGTGAGAAATGCAGGTGAATCTAGAGAATTCAGTCAATTTCCTGATTGTTCCCTGTCGGATCTGTGCAGCCGTGCAAGCGATCAGAAAACGACAAAACTGTAGCAAACTACTGCAAAGCATGTGCCGTCTGTCAGGAGCTGGGAGGGTCCAGGGATTCCCGCAGGGTTCCCTTAGGTCCACAGCCACTTAGCAGGGGACCCTTGCGTGGGCTGGCTGTTGACTTACCCAACTCCCTGCCAGTTAAAAAAATCAACATTTCCTTGTGTTTGCTTTGAGGGAGGCGAGTATTTTTAAACTAGTTGACCTATTTTTATACTTCTGGCGCCTCTGTAACCTTGCTTACCCTGCCAGTTGTCAGCAGTCCTGGCAGATGCCACGTCCGAACGTCAGGATCCTCATTGTGGGCTGACCGTGGAGAATATACCACCAAACATAAGAGCCTAAGTGCTTTGAGTCCTATGGGAGAAAAACGCTATAGAAATGTTATTGTATTGTAAGGTTATTTGGGACTTGGTGTCACCCTTGTTCCAGCAGGGGTACCATCTTTACGTGGACAATTACTACACAAGCTGGGCCTTCAGCATTTACAGCTACTCTGAATTCGCTGCTGTGGCACCGTGCGGCCTAGTCGCCAGGGCTTCCCCCAATGGCTCACTAGTATCCGACTTGCACGGGGGGAGAGGGTTGCCTGCTCGCGGTGAAATGGAAGGACAAGAGGGATGTTTACCTTTTTATCCACCATCCACACAGACACAACAGTCCAAATTCAACGAGCAACTGAGGTTGTTGATTAACCCCTCGCCATCCACGAATATAACCTTAACATGGAAGGGGTGGACTTAAACGACCAGATGTTGGCTCCCTATTTGGTTTCCCACAAAACCAGATGCTGGTATAAGAAAGTGTCTGTTTATTTGATTCAGTTGGCAATTTACAACAGTTTTGTTCTCTACAGTAAGGCTGGAAGAACTAAAGGATCCTTCCTTCAATTTCAGGAAGATATCGTTTCGGAACTCCTGTATCCAGGAGGAGCCGTGGCCCAACCCCAAAATGTAGTTAGCCGGCTACATGAAAGACACTACCCGCATGTCTTTCCAGGTACACCATCTCACCCTTCCCCCAAGAAAATGTTGTCGTGTCTGCAGCAGGGCAGGAATAAGGAGTGACACCACTTTTTATTGTCCCTACTGTCCTGACCAGCCTGTCTATGCGTAGGGGAGTGTTTTGAGAACTACCATGAGCAGGTACACTCTTAGAGTAGGGAACGCAAGAGAGTAGGCACACAAAGGTCTCTCGGCTCGTTCACACCGGCGCGATGTGTTGCGGCAAATTGCCTAGCGGAAGTCCCACTTTGCGGTCCCCACTACGCCGGAAGTGTGTGACTTAACGCTAGTGCATACCTACGCTACTGCGGCAATTTGCGTCGGCCGGTTGGCGACGCAAAGATTACTTGGCCGAATGCCAGACAGGGAATACCATGCACTAACGCAGTTGTCCCTGCAGGTCTGATTTTGGCGATGCAGTGCGGCGGGCGCGACCCACTGGATACGCCAATATGCACATCAGCTTTCGAGAGACCCAAATACACAGGGCTGCCAGAAACCTCTCCTTCCACTTGGGACAAAGTGCAGTGTACTTAGTCATATCTCTGTGCAATTTGCGCTTTCCACACTGTCCCATGGGGAAAGAAGTTTGTCCTCGGAAAGTAAGTAAAAAAACAAAACAAAAAAAGTAAGCAAAAAAAGTTAAACGTTCCAAATGTTCAGATCAAATTAAAGATGGCTTTATTGGCATGACCAAGATTCATTACAGGTATTGCCAAAGCAAGGGGAAATGGGGGACATGGGAGGGGGTGGGGTAGGGGGACAATGGCTAAGCAGTCTGTGGACATTTTTTAGGTTTACAGTTTCGTTATGCTCCTCTGTCTGTGGCATGCTGTGACATAGTGTTCAGCGATTGTCACTGTGGATTCCTCTTCTCCCAGTAGGATATATGTTTTTTCTCTCATCTTCTAGTGTGAGAAAGTCTGGGAATAGTACCAACAATTTCTTAAAGTAAGTGTCCCTGGTTGCAGTATATTTGGGGCAGTGCAGTTATTATGATCACTTCTGCAGCATGTACTGCTGGCTGCAGTTTTACTGTAGACAAGCAGTTTTTGATTTCTTTGCGTGCATTTGCTTGCATAGTTTTGCTTGCGCTCACACTGAGGGCTCTATTCATAAAACATTTGCGGTAAAAAAAAATCTTGGAGGGAAAACACTGCATCGGTATTTAAGACTTTTGTGTGCTGATTCATAAAAATGTTTACACTTGTGATAATAGGTCAGGGAATTCCCGCCAGGCATGCACAGATGTACCAAAATTCGGTTCGCGTCCGCATGACATTCGAATTCGCCTTCGACCACGAAATTCGGTTCAGATTCGGTTTAGGTGTCTGGGTCAAAATTCGGTAAAAAATTTGTGTTTGCGAATTCTGTTTTCCCTTTAAAAAAAAAAAATCACATAGAAATAGGTGTAATAAAAAAAATAAAATAAAATAAAAATACGTGACGTGTAACACTGGCAGCAGGCAATACATTGTGTGGACCCTGGCGGTGGGACCACTGACAGCAGGAGGATGAAAATGAGTGTGGCGTAATATGTTGCTGCTTTATAAATACAATAAATACATACCGGTAAATCAATTCATAAATAAATCAATGCAGCATGCCAGCAGGAGGAGGATGAGTCGTCACGTATGGCAGGCAGCAGGCAATGTATCGTAATTCCTAGGGAGGCACCTCATGTCCTCCTTTCGCTGACAACAGGTGCCAGGAATGTGCCTTCTATCCAGGCCTGGTTAATCTTCAAAAATGTCAGTCTGTCCACGCCCTCTGTGGACAGACTGTGACGGACGAGCCGTCAGACCAGAAAACGCAACCGCAATTGGTTTCCTGCCTTGATTTGTCATTGCACTGCCAAATCAGACTCTTATGTCTGGATACCAGGCAGTCCAGCCTGGGGGTCTCTGCTTTCTTTATAGGAGTTAGTTAGCAGAGTCTTTTCATGGAAACTGGCCCTGTGACTTGTTAATTTAGCCAGAGGTGTAAAACTCAGTTTGAGCAAGCTGATCACACTCAGATGTTAATTAACAAACCAAAAGGCCTTTTCATACAGAGAGAGCTAGTCACAGCTTGAAACCAAACAGCCTGGCTGCAGCAATAAGCAGGAAGAAATAAATGTTGTAAATGCTTTTTTGCATATTTAAGGAATACCGTTCAGGTGAGAAATGTGAGTTATATCATTCTGCTGGTCCGGATCTTGTGAGTATTTTGATATTAAATTGGGGCCACTGGCATAATCAGAACTCTGGGTATTCCACTGTTTTTTAGCCGGGCATGAAAACATGCCCAAGTTTGGTATCATATGAACTGGCATAGTCTGAGAAATATGAATATGTGATGGTCGTGTGTGTGCGGAAAGCGTAAGCCGAGATATGACAAATGTCATATTTGGTGGGCATGGGGCACCCAGCCAGGCAGCTCACCGCCCCTGTCCAACCCATGGGCTGTACTTGAGGCTCCACCCAATGATGTGCATTGTTCAAAAGTGTTTGCGAGGGACTCCTCCCTCATTCCTCCAATTTCCACCATCCTGATAGCTGCTGCCACTTTTGAGGAACGAGTGGTAGCCATTTTGTTTGGACTTTGAACTTTGCTAAAACTGAACAAAAGGAACTCTACAAGTTTTTCCAGAACGGACATATTTCCACAATCCCTAAGTATTTTCTCTCCTTTTCTTTTTATTTCATACTGGCTATTAATGTTTCAATAATTGTTGGTTTTAATGATTGTCTGTATATATTAATTATCTTGCACATAAATAGACTTTATCAAAGTCGTTTATTGTTCCGCTACACCTGCTATACAGCCATCAGTGGTGCTCATCAGAGCTAGGATATCCGAGATACTCGGATATCCTAGCTCTTTTTTCACTATTCGAGCTCGAATACCGAGCTCAAATAGTATTAGCTATCCGGGCTGTGCTATCCGAGTGCACTCGGATAGCAAGCAGCTATACGGAGATATCCTAGCTATCCGAGCTCGGATAGCATCACGTCAGACGTCACCTCGAGTCCTCACAAGCGAATCAGAGGGCTCCCAGCCCTCTGACTGCAGCCAATCACAGAGGGGGAGCCTGGCCAAGCCCCCCTCTATAAATAGCGGGCGCCATCTTGCCTCACTTGTCCTGCTTGCGACTTACTGGCTGATTGTACTGAGAGACTGCTCCAGTGCTTTTTGTCTGTGCAAGTGCATTTATTGTGTTCTAAATAAAGCGTTTTTACACTCCAACACTTGATATTCAACTGTATTGCTTTGTATTGTAATTAGATTGTATTTTAGGCAGTTTAGTTTGTGTGATTAGGGACAAGGGAGGGAGACTGTCACTGGTGTTGCTGCAGCTGCAGCCAGCAGCTAGGCCCTGTGCCTAGGCAAGGCAGCCTGCCCTGCTCTGTGCTCTAGTCTCTAGTTACCTTACCTGTGCTCTCACCTGTCCTACTCTACTGTACTACTTCTGTGTTAGATGGATTTGTACTATTTTGTAGTTAGCAAGGCCCAGCTTTACTGCTATACCTGTCCTGTATCTGCTCTCTGTAATCTAGTCACACCTGTTCTATTATTTAGCTAGATTCTTCTATTGTTTAGTTAGTAGTACTGTAGTGTACTCTATTCTGTGTATAGGGACTGTCCGTCACCGCGTTACCTAGGGTCTTTGTGTGCGCAGTGCACGTCTGCGCTGTCCGCACCCTCTCGTTAGTGCTACACCCGTCCTATTGTTTATATTACTTCTATTGTGTATTCGCTGAATTTAGTACTGTACTGTAGTCTGTGTATAGGGACACCGTCAGTCAGCGTCAGCTAGGGTCTTTGTGTGCGCACTGCGCACTCTCTCGTTAGCGCTACACCAATCTCTGCTTTAGAGTACACCTGTCCGTCACCTCACAGACCCACCACCAGTCCCAGCCCATTAAAGTACCCCACTTGTCCCACCCGCCTTTACATACATAACTTTTTTTTTTCATTTGTATAATATTAAAAATATACGATGTCTGGCACTGGCAGCTGTGGTTTGGGCAGGGGCAGCAAGGGCATCGGCAAGAGAGGTCGTGGGCGTGGCAGCCGCGCCACCACCACCACCATGTGCAGCTCTGCATCTGCACCAGTGGCTATTCCGCCATTAGCCACTGGGAGTCATGCTGCAGAGACGCAGCAGCGTGTGGCGCAGATATTCCTCCCACCGCCAGGTCGTAGCCGTCCTATTGAGGAGGACGCAGACGCTCTGGTGGAACTGATGGTGGATGAGCAGGCCACCATTAGCTCTGAAACTGAGTCCTCCACCCCCGCCACCACTCCTGTTCGCAAGAGCAGCAGCAACAACAACGCAGTGGGTGGTGCCACCATGCAGGGTCAGCGGAATTGCAGCAGGTTCCTCTGATCTGCTTCCATCCTCCGGCACACCAGCCCAAACCCGCCGCCTCAGCAGCAGCGTGAAGCCCCGCCACTGCCAAGCACTGCTGGAATTGGTCAGCCTGGGGAAGGCCAAACTGACGGCGAACCATGTCCTGGCCAAACTCCGAGAGCAGGAGAGGACCTTGGCTGACCCCCAGAGGTCTCAGAGTCGGAGAGGTGGTGTCCGACAATGGGGCAAACCTGGTTGCTGCAATCAACAAGGGAGACCTGACCCACATCCCCTGCCTGGTGCACGTCCTAAACCTGGTAGTCCAAAAGTTCCTGCGGACCTACCAAGGGATGGACCGACTCCTTGAGGTGGCAAGGAAGGTTGTGCGTCATTTCCGGCACTCGCCTGCAGCCGTAGCGAGCCTGGAAGAGGTGCAGAAGGAGCTGCACCTGCCACAGCACCGGCTCATGATCGATGTTTCAACTCGCTGGAACTCCACCCTGGCGATGTTGGAGCGTCTGGTTGAACAGAGGCAGGCTGTCAGCCAGTACATTGCACGAGCAACAGTTGCCTCCCTCACTGCAACTGGGCATGCCGCCACCAACCTCCCATCCATCATCTCCACGGAGGACTGGGGGCACATGCAGCTGGTGTGCTCAGTCCTGGCACCCTTCCTGCAGGCCACCAACATGGTAAGCAGGGACCATGCAATGGTGTGCGAGTGGGTCCCCTTGGTGTGTGTGCTGGACAGGGCCCTGTATGCACTGCTGGAAGAGGTAGCAGCAGCCTTGGACCAGCCGGAGCTGCAGGCAGCTTCACAGGCCACCTCTGAGGAGGAGGGCTTGGAGTTGGAGGTCCATGACCTTGCTGCTGATGAGGGGGAGCAGCAGAGCACAGCTGGACTGGTGCGGGGGTGGAGAGAGGATGAGGTGGAGGAGGCAGAGGAAGAGGACAGCACTGTCAGCTCTGGGTCTGTCGATGATGTGCCACCAGACCTGGCCAGACACTTCCCAATGGCAGCGCACATGAGGTGCCTGCGCACGGACCCAAGGGTCATCCAGATGAAGAAGAGGGAGGACATCTGGATCTGCATGATGCTGGACCCACGTCTGAAGGGGAAGCTCAGCCAGTTCCTGCCTGCAGGAGGAGACCGTGCGCAACAAATGAGGGATTTGCAGCTGTCCCTTGTTGAGCGCTTGGAGAAAGCCTTCCCTCAGCCATCCACCCCCACTGTCCAGCCAGCACAGAGGCAGCAGCAGGTGCCTGCATCCACCAGCAGCAAGCGCACGCGCACCACAGACCTGCTGTCTCTGACCAACGAGCTCTACATGTGTAGAGCTGCCAAGGACTAGAGAGGAGGTGCCTGCAGCAGCATCCTTCTCCGGTCATAGACAGCGCTTGACCCGCATGGTAGCTGACTACATGGGGTCCTTCAGCGGGCTTGACAGCGTTGCCCCTGTTGATCCCATGGAGTATTGGGTCAAGCACCTGCCGATCTGGAGCGAGCTTGCGCAGTACGCCCTGGAAGTGCTCTCCTGCCCCCCTTCCAGCATACTGTCAGAGTGTTGCTTCAGTGCAGCCGGTGGAGTCGTCACTGAGAAGTGATCTCGTCTGTCTCACAAGTCTGTGAACAGACTGACGTTTCTCAAAATGAACCAGGCTTGGGTGGAAGGCGAATTCCTGGCCCCTGTTGTCGGCGAGAGGGAGACATGAAGTGGCGCACGCACACATTACACCTGCTGCTGCTGTATCTCTTCCTGCTGTCTGTGTCTCCACTGCCAAGGAACACATTAAAAGGTGCTGCTGCCCATGCGCCACCAGCTGTTACGCTCAAAAATAGCTGCCTCTCTGCCTGCATTATTTTGAAAAAAAAATTGTAATTATTTTAGAGGTGTCCGGGTTGAAAACTGTGCTGTCCCAATTGTGTATTGGACACAATGTGGGCTTCACGACCGCTGTCTGGAACCTCATGCTGTGTATTTATAGCCCTGGTACCACCTCTAGGAACCAGGACCTATTATGTCAGTCACATCACACTGCCTGACACACACTACTCCTCCTCCTGTAGCTGCATTGAGCTTCTGCTGTCTGTGTGCTGCTACCACTGCCAGGGAGAACAGAAGAACTATTTTCTGCTGCCACCTGCCCACCCACTCTCCTACCAGCTATTATCACACTACAACTTGCAACTACTTCCTCCTCCTGCTGATGTCTGTTTTACCACTGCCAGGGTACACAGAAAAAGGCGCTGTGGCTTGCAATGTGCCACTACCTACCTATTATGCCATCAACACAAATATAACTATGGTGTTATTAAAATAAAATATTTCCACAAATGAAGTAAAAAAAAAAAAATATTACAAAAGAAAGGAAAACGAAGAAGGAAGAATTCCAACAACCATTTTGGACACACCTTCTCATGCAAACACTTTTCATGAAGTTAATTTACTATTTTTGATACCTTTTTTATAACTACTACATCACCACATAATCACTTGATGTTTTTCTTTATAAAAAAGGTGGTTTCATGCTTCATTGACCTCCAATACAAGTTTTGAAAGCTATTTAAGGCCAGCTCGAATATTTTACTCGAATACAGACTCGGATAGTGACGTCGGATATCCGAGGTCGAATCGGATATTCGATTAACTCGAATATCGAACTTCGATTGAATTCGGATAGTTTACTATCCAAATTCGACCAAACTTGAATAGGATAATGGAGGTATCCGATCAACACTGCACTACACTACAACCAACAGTATTCAGACTTACAGTACATTAATACTTAAACACTATACTATCCTTAAAGAGTAATCAAATATTGTATATACTGATCAGCTATCTAAATAATTTAATTCTATAATTTTTTTTTTTATGAAGAAATCATTAATTTTATAGACTTATAAAAGATTACAAAGAACCACCAGATGGCAGTGTACTATTATGCATTAAGTGTAATAGATAGCGGAGATACCACCGCAGAGACAAGCAGCATGGTGGCTATCTCCGCGTATCAGCCAGCGACCTCTGCCACGCAGTTACATGCTGATGCTTTGCCTGGTCCTTCTATCACTCATAGACTTAGGGCTATGCGCGCACGAGCCGAGCGACAGGACCTTTATGCATCTAGAAGGGGAGTCAGCTGATCATTCAGTCAGCTGACTCCAGCTATGGTCCAGATTGGCTGAGTGACTGGGGCGGCGCTGTGAGCGCGTTTAGTATATATAGGACAGGCCTGTCAGGGCCTATTATGTCTCGCTGCCTGCCCTCCTGCCTGCTGCCAAATGCCAGTCTGCCACACACTCATCCTCCTCACGCTGCCTGCTGTTGTATTTCCTCCTGCTGGCTGTATGTTTCCACTGCCAGGGAACACATTACAAGGTGCTGCTGCCCATGCGCCACCAGCTATTACGCTCAAAAATAGCTGCCTCACTGCCTGCATTATTTGGAAAAAAATATTGTAATTTTAGAGGTGTCCGGGTTGACTTATGCAATGCGTAGCGGGCAAAATTTGTCTAAAAGGTCGATGGTAGCATACTGTTATAAATTAGAAGCTTTTATGAATATTTTCAGCGAATGCCTTTGTTCTTCAGATTAATAGGCGTTTGAGCAAAGTAATCTTTTAGTGAGGTTTATTGTTTCAGATAATACAAATATAAAGTCCATAGTACACATTTTCTAAGTGAAATAAAGAGTTATTAAGGATCTTAAATAAAATAAGAATTAGTTTATTTGTCTTGAAATGTCTGTGAGAGTAACAGGACTTAAATATGTGTGCTTGAGTTTTTAGTCCCTCTGTGAATATCCAGCGTGTGTGACTCAACTTCCCTCCTCCTTTATTTAAATAACAACTGAGCTTCTGATGTCTCAGGCTCCCAGCTGCCTTCTGATTGGTTGATTCAAATGATACTAACTCCTATCTGCTAACATACTCAAACTCATATACTAAACAAATTTACTTATTAAAATCTATCTACTCATTACTATATATATATATATATATATATATATATATATATATATATATATATATATATATATATATATATATATATATATATATATATATATATATATATATATATATTCACATGCATTACACTAACCTAAAAATGTTATAGTATTTCAAATACAGTCCTATTAGAATTCCTATATACCTTTAATACAGTCGTTCAAAAGAGCATTTTACAAGCTGCTTTGTCCAGTCTTGGCTAAAGGAATTTCCCTCCCCCCAACTCTCCATAATAGAAGCCAGATGGCTTGGCTATCTTGTGGGGGAGAAGATATCTCATGTTACTATGGGGGCAGGGTGGCAAGCACTTCTCTTCCAAGTAGCTTTTAAGACAGAGGAATGGTGGTCAAAGACTTTTGTACTATAATAGAAGCAAAACCGCATCTCCATAAATCCCTAGCTCACCTTCCAATATTTCCAAATGGGAGATTACTTCCACTAATTTAACAACCTCAGACAAGTCTAATCAACAGGATCCTTGTCAATTAAACTTTATCAAAATATATTATTTCATATCTCCCCCTTGAAAATATTATAATATTTTTATTATAAAATCATTCACAAATCACATTCACGTCACATTCGTATCCATTCATACTGGTCTATGAAGATTTGGTAAAGCTCCCCTATCTCCAAAATCTCTGTCCACATTAATCAATTGTCTTAATTTCCTTTGAATCATAGTTCTGATATATAATTCCATTTCCCTAATTTCTATTTTGATTAATCTATAAAATTTCCTAATTCTAAATGCTAAAAGTATTTGACATATAATACAAAATATTATTATAAACAAAAGGAAAATAGGATGTAATAATTTTCCTGCAGCTGATAAAATTGAAGATTTTCCTAAAGTTCTTATCGATTTTTTTCAAACTATTCCAAAAAGACGTACTAGAAAATGTGATAAAATCATGTTCTACATTTTCCAATATTCCTTGCTGATGGTTAAATCTAATCTCTGCTGCATGCAACTCTTTAGTTAGGGTTAACAACAATCCTTTGTCTTTAATTATTTCTTGTGTCCATTTATCCCAGGGAAATTCATTTATTTGTGAAACATTATATTGTATAGGGAGACTATCAACATCTTCAGATATCAAAGATGTGATATTGATTCTTAAATTATTTAAACTAACTGCATTTATGTCCCCTTCTATACAGTACAAACCTCTAACTTTTCTGAATGAACACATGATTTAAAATGCCCTTTAACCATTTCTTCACTGGACATTACTTGCAAACATATCTTTCTTTGTTCTACGTGTGTAATTAGATCAGTGTAAGTGTTAACCCTTTCAATCCTTTTGGTGCACAGACTTTGATTGTGATAACATGAATGATAAATAGGTTTTCCCTGATTAGGCAGACAAATAACCTTTGATTGAAAATGTAAACACGATGATAAATCTAATTGATCAACATTACTTTCTTCATCCATGGCAAAATCATTATAAAACATTTGATAATACAATAATTGTGTATCACTCACTGGAACCCCTAATATAGTCACAGGCACTATAATTTGTTCTTTACCCGCTATTGGTATCATTGATGTACTAATGCATTTATTCTGATTACATCCGTACCATTTATTAATCCACAAATCTATATGATTCAATGCATATTTATATTTCTTAGGTAAATTTCGCAATCTTCCTAGAGGTGTTATTCCTCCTTGGAAAGCCTGTGCTATAATTTTAAAATTTGTTGAATATTCAGTTTGGGTTTCCAAACATATCCTTGCCAACTGTGATTTTTGTTCACTATCAATCAACATTAAGGCTATATCTTGCAAATGTGATACAGAAGGACCTAAAACAGATGCAGTTTGTATTATCATATGCTCCATCAATTGGTTTGTATTCCTTTGCACCTTTTAATCCTTTACCTCCTAACAAACCAACTGTTTCTAAATCAGAAGTTTTTACATCCAAGCTGTTAGTTATGGCACCAATGGTTCCTGCACCTCCTAAAATACCCTCGCTAATGCCTCGTTTGTTCCTAGGGAAAGTTTCAAAACTATTTTCAAACCATTGTTCCATTCCATGTATCGAATTTGCAAGATAATTTTGGCATATCGGATATCTTGTGGAAATTTTCCAACTTAAAAATATTAAACTTCCAAACAATTATCACAAATCTACCTTCTCTTAACAGTGGTTTGGTCTGGAAATGATTGAATTGAAAAGGACTTGCCTTGTAGAATTTTTTATCATTACAAATGGTCCTTTCAGGAGATTTGACTGTGATTTGAGTCATATCACATTTAGTAGGGAATCCTTGTAAACTAATACAACATTTATAAATTCTATTATCTTCCATAGCCACTTCATTTTAAATAATAAATCAGGTTAGACTCTTCCATTTTACACTCCCTTTAGCACCTTGATTAATTACCTTTGTAAAAATTTCCTAGAAATTCATTATATTTACTCCATGTTAAAGTCGCATTTGGAGGTAACAATACACTAGTATTGCATATCAATTGTATATCCTTATATCCTTTTCTGATTTCTAAAGAATGTGGCATAACTTTAATCTCTGGATACTCTATTTGTCACGGTCAAATTAATTTTTATATTTGCTACTACATCTCCTTTGGATATTTGAAATTTCCAAAATCTATTAATATCTCCTTCAGCATCACTTTTAATGGCATTACTATCAGGAAATAAGAATACCATTACACCTTTGGACAATAAAACATCCTTTTCCCCCTTTCCCCCTTTCTTATATTCACTTCCAGTTCCTTTGGTAAAATTTCCAGACCAAACTGCTGAGTCATTGCCCTTGATTTGTACATAACAGAAATTAAATTCAGTTAAACTACAACTTATATTTCCTGTTATTTCATTATGGATATATTGTCCTGTCAATTTAGTGAATACATTTCTTGATTCTATCACTGCTTGGACACCTATATTTGTATTATGTTGGAAAAACAATTGTAAACAACAATCATTATCTGAACCTAGGCAAAAACATCCTACAATGTCATTTGTGGTATCTACAGTACTTTCTTTAAAAAATTCTTCATAAGAATAGCCTTTTCCTCTGGATAGTGTATTTTCCTTTATCGAAACTTCAGAATTTAAATTTGTTTCTTCAGCTTGCACTGTCACTGTTAAACAATGGATCACTGAAGTAATCAAAGTCACATAAAAAATAAACATCAATAAAACGTCTGTTGCTTTGTCTTTCAAGGTATCCCCCTTTAATCCATTCTTTGGATTAATCTTCTTCCATTTGGATTTATTCCCAGACATGATGCCTGCAAAACAAATGCAGCATCATTATTTTGTAACTTACAATTTGCATTGATCTACATGAACCCACATTTCTTGCTGCCTACGAACATTTTTAGTAGAGATTTGAGGTCTCTTAATTTTAATCATCACTTGGCCCAGCGTATCAATAATTTCAAAAGGACCTTCCCAATTACTATGCCATGGTCCTGGTTTTTTAAATATTTTGACCATCACTAATGCCCCTTTCACAAATTTTGAATTATGAGGTGGCACCATTTTCTGCATATGAGATGCAGCATGTGGCAAAATTGCATTCAAATTTTCCTGCAACAACTGTAACCATTTAGTTTTTCTATAGCCTCTCTCTGTGGAGTAGACAACCTTGGTTCCTGAGGAAATAAAAGTGGCATTTTCCTTCCTGTCATCAACTCAAAAGGAGTGTATTTAGTAGTTGCATTAGGAGTGCTCCTAATACCCATCAAAACAAAAGGAATGGCATCTACCCAAGTATTTCCTTTCTCCATTAGCATTTTAGCAATTCTTTGTTTAATTGTCCTATTCATCCTTTTCACAATGCCTGCTGACTGTGGGTGATAAGGCACATGAAATTGTTGCTGAATTCCCAAAACGTTACACATTGCTTGCATTACTTTTCCTGTAAAATGTGTTCCTCTATCACTAGATACATTTTGTGGAATTACCCATGTTGCAAACACATGACTGACTAGAGCCCTAGCAGTACTCAATGCATCATCTTTTCTCAAGGGAATAACTTCTACCCATTTTGAAAAAAACCTCAACCACCACCAATGCATATCTCAAGCCTTGTTTACCCATAGGTAATAGACCTATAAAATCAATTTGCAATGTAGACCAAGGAACATCTGCGGGCGGAGTTCTCTGCAAAGGTGGTTTCTGTCCTTTTGGCCTGGGATTTATCTGTGCACAAATCAAACATGATTGAACTACATTCTGCACTGTTTCTTCCATTTTCTCCCAATAGAACTTCTCCTTCAAAACTTCTAACAACTTTTCCTGGCCCAAATGTCCTAAACTATTATGATTGAATTTAACAAATTCCACTTGCAAATGTTTAGGAATTACTGGATACAGAATTCCTCTCAGTTCGTAAAACAACATTTGATCTTTGCAAACAAAAGGAGATTTAGGATCTGTCATTTGAGCTACTAAAGAAGGATCTTTAGCCTGCTCTTCTGCAAAAGATACCTTTGTGACATCATCATCTCTTCTGGCAGCTGCGACAATCAATTTAGACTTTTCCTGTTCTATCTCTACACCTCTCATCGCTGCATCTTTGGCCAACATATCTGCCAAATTATTACCTTCAGACAACTCTCTATCATCTTTTCTGTGAGCGGGAACCTTTATAATCGCATAAGCTAAAGGATTTCTTTCTGCAATTTCAATAATCGATTGTAACATATCTTTATACACAAGAGCCTTGTTAGATGAATCTACAAAACCTCTTCTCTTCCAAATTGGCAAATAGTCTAGCAATGAACGTGTCAACCAAGAACAATCAGTGTAAATCACCTAAAGGATTCTTATTCTCCTTTTCATCCAATTCCAGCACTGTTTTGACAGCTTGCAATTCTGCTCTTTGTGCTGAGTAATGACCAGGTAATTTATGCTGTATCGCATAACCTCTCTTAGGATACCAGATCGCATAGCCTGTACAATACTTCCCATCAACTTGATGTCTAGAACCATCTACAAACACTGGTTCATCAGACCTTTGCTCCTCCCGCCGGAAGAAAGAAGGAAAAGTTTCTGAACCCTCACGGACATACATGTTCTTGCCCTTGATAATCCATAAGTTGAGGAAGAATGTACTTAGCATTGTGATCTACCTGGATTTGTTTTGTCGACAAAGCTAATAACCACTGATTGAATCTTTGGTTAGTCACGCCTGGCAAATTCCTCTCTAGCAAACGTTTCAAAGTAGAATGGGGAGTCTGCAAAATGATGTTATTAAATCCCACAATATGTTCAGTTGCTTTCACTGCATAATAAACTCCCAGCAGATGTCTGACACAAACATCAAATCCCTTTTCCACCGGTGTCAACAATCTAGAGAAATATCCCAATATTCTCCAATTTCCAATTTGTTTTTGCAAAAGAACCACTGAAATGGACACATCAGAAACATGCACTTGAATAGCAAAACTAGCTTCTGGTGACTTATCAATTGTTGCTAGTGCTGGTGCATTTTGCAAAGCCTTTTTCAAATTTTCAAATGCCTGCATATGTCGATCTTCCCATGGGCCAAAACAATCTTTACTTTCTCCATGCAACAACTCATACAAGACCGCTGCTTTTTCAGCAAATCCTTCTATGAATTCTGGCGAGTAATTTACAAGACCAAGGAATTGTCTCAGTGCTTTGTAATTGGTTGGAATGGGAAGTGACATGACAGCTTTAACCCTTTCTTGCAATGGCTGTCTTACACCATGGGCTATTTTCACTCCCAAGAATTCCACTTCAGTTTTCAAAAGTTTTACCTTGCTGGTATTTAATTTCAGACCTGCTTCTGACAAAATCATGAACAATTCATCTAGCAATTGCAAATGCTCACTGAAAAGTAAAATATCATCGATGTACGATATAATACAATCTGGCCTCGAGAATTTTGATAAAACCTTTGTCATAGCTTGACAGAAAATTGAACTTGAAGAATGAAAACCTTGAGGCAGACGTGTAAATATAAATTGTTCATTGTTGTAGGTAAAAGCGAATTTGTATTGACAACTTCTTGCCAATTTAATAGAGAAGTATCCATTGGCTATGCCCAGACTTGAAAAATATTTGGCATTAGCTGACAATTTTGACATGACATCTGGCGTGCTGGAAACTATTGTCGTAATGTTTGGAGTATATTTATTAATCATACAGAAGTCCAGCAAAAATCGATACGTTTGATCGCGTTTGATAATACTCCAAATTGGCGCATTACATACAGAATTTGCCTTTCTTATAACGCCTTGATCTAATAAATCTTTAATTAGTTTTCCGATCGGTTCAATCGCATCTGGCGGCAATTTGTACTGTTTTTGAGGGGGAGGGTCTTTGCCCTCAATGTTGACTACAACATCTTTCATAGTCCCCACTTCACTTCGAAACTGAGCCCATAACTGAGGATACCTTTGTATGACAGCTGTCAAACTTGGATTGTCATCAACCTCAGGCCATTTATGACAGGTGTTTTTGACTTCTGTCATGCAAATGCTTCCCACTTCATGGAAATCGTTAGGATCTATCAACACTGGTTTACGATTGATAGAATCTTTCCAAATTACTGCATTGCCCAGGTCCAAAACCCAGCCTCTTTTCGTCATTTCATTTGAACCAATTATCGACTCCGCCCCTTTGTAATGCCAAATATCAATTTCAGTCTGCAAATAACCTGGAATTTCAAAAGACACATTTTTGCACAAAGTAGCTCTGTTTCCTGTCTTCCCGTCAAAGCCCACAACTGCGCATGTATTTGCCCCAGGCTGTAATGGCAAATCTTTTGTTGTGACACTGATCTGAGCGCCTGTGTCTAACAAAAATAAAAACTCCTCTCCCTGTAAAATAGCTTTTACAAATGGCCTTCCGCAATTGTCTAAAAACAAAGGTGCTACAAATTCCAAGTTCCTGATTGGTTTAACCTCTGCTAGTCATGGAGTTTGTAACAGCCCCACTGACTGAAACCTGTCATTATCATCATTACCATCATAGCTGATCTTGATTTCATGTAACTGTTTGATCAGAGGTGCATATGGTGAAGATGCATGAACTTCTACCTCTGCAGCTGGTGCAGAAGGTTTGGATTGAAAATTGACCAATCCATTTTCTTTGCCGAAATTCTTCCTCATTTGCACATCATTCAAAAACCTATAACATTTCCATTTAGTGTGTCCAGGCTTATTGCAATAATAACAAACCATTGGAGATCTCTTGTATGCCTGCTTCTCCTGCTCATTCCTGCAGGGGGCAGCATCAGCTGGTTTTGTAAAAGAGACCTTACCCAAGTCTCCTCCCTGCATTTCAACATTTTTATTAGCAGAAATTTTAGCTTTGATATTCTTAGTTCTGATCTGCCTGCGGATTTTGTCAATGAACGCAGCTATTTGATTCAGATTCTCTTTTTCTACAGCGATAGTAGCTGAGATAGGATCCAAATACTGAAATTTCTTAACAAAAGCTTTTTTTAAAGCCGAATCTGACTCATCCTCTACTGTAAACAACATGTTATATATCTTTAAGAATTTTTGTTTGAACTCAAAAGGATCAGTTTCAAGAGTAGCCTTTAATGACTCTAACAAATCCAAATTTGGAACTTCATCTCCTGTCATGAACTTTAATAACTGTCTTAGTCTATCGTCCTCAGTGTGGTGTCTTTCGTCACCTCCAGCTGATAAAATAACACTTGGTTCTAAACGTTTACTCATGTGACTAGGTAACCACAAACGGAACACAGTATTTTTCTGTAATTGGGGCAAATTGAGCCTGTCCGTGAAATCTTCAAATATTGTAATCAATTCAACGGCATCCAAACTTTTATTAAAAGGTGGAAGCATCTTACATATCTTCATCAACTGATCATGTATTTTTAATTTTAATTTTCTAGCTCTATCTAGCATTTCTTTTTTAATTAGTTCCCTGGGCGTAAGTGCTTCTTCTTCTTCATCCTCTTTATTTTCAGCGTTCATGCTGCTGTCACCCTCAACACATGTCAGTGGATCTGGAAATACATGCTGTTTACTAGGACAACCACTAGGTGGAGCCCTTAATGGAGAAATGCCTGTATCTGTCCCAGATTTCGTTACCACAGAAATCAAAATTTTTTTCTGCATTTCTAGCATTTGTTGTGTTCTAAATTCTAATTGCTTCTCCAATTCTTCTAAGTATGCTGCTAAAATGTCACAATTTGGACAACCCTCTGACTCCTGCTGAACCGTACAAATCTGAGATGCAGATTGCACGTCTATGGTAACTTGTGACTCATTTGCCTCACCAATAATCAAAGAATTAAACATCTGTACTAACTTCATTACATTTTTCGTCTTCTTTTTAATCTTACACAAAGTAAATCTAGAAGAATCTATTTCTTCATTAGCAGCCATGCACTGGCTATACATAGAAATCCACAACTCAGAATCTTTAGTAAATTTCCCTAAATCCTTAAACATCAAATCACTCTTCTCTGCGGAAAAATTAATAAAATCCATACTTATCAGACTCTAGTCGGTGGACTTCTCAACCGCCTCTGGAAAACGACACTCCTTTGCGACCGTTACTTTAAGCTTCAATAGATTCTCTTGGAAAACCTCCAACACTTTCAGAGATAGGAAGATTTTTTCCCGCCAAAATCAAAGTTCAAAAATGAATAAAAATTCTTCAAAATATCAACCTTCCCCCGTGATGAAAGTGAAAATATCGTTTTTCCAATCCGTTTCTGGCTCGCCAATTGTTATAAATTAGAAGCTTTTATGAATATTTTCAGCGAATGTCTTTGTTCTTCAGATTAATAGGCGTTGAGCAAAAGTAATCTTTTAGTGAGGTTTATTGTTTCAGATTATAAAAAAATAATGTCCATAGTACACATTTTCTAAATAAAATAAAGAGTTATTAAGGATCTTAAATAAAATAAGAATTAAAGTTTCTTTGTCTTGAAATGTCTGTGAGTAACAGGACTTAAATATGTGCTTGAGTTTTTAGTCCCTCTGTGAATATCCAGCATGTGTGACTCAACTTCCCTCCTCCTTTATTTAAATAACAACTGAGCTTCTGACGTCTCAGGCTCCCAGCTGCCTTCTGATTGGTTGATTCAAATGATACTAACTCCTATCTGCTAACATACTCAAACTCATATACTAAACAAATTTACTTATTAATATTAAAATCTATCTACGCATTAATGTATATATATATATATATATATATATATATATATATATATATATATATATATATATATATATATATATATATATATATATATATATATATATATATATATATATATATATATATATATATATATTTTCACATGCATTACACTAACCTAAAAATGTTATAGTATTTTTTCAAAAACAGTCCAATTAGAATTCCTATATACCTTTAATACAGTCGTTCAAAAGAGCATTTTACAAGCTGCTTTGTCCAGTCTTGGCTAAAGGAATTTCCCTCCCCCTAACTCTCCATAATAGAAGCCAGATGGCTTGGCTATCTTGTGGGGGAGAAGATATCTCATGTTACTATGGGGGCAGGGTGGCAAGCACTTCTCTTCCAAGTAGCTTTTAAGACAGAGGAATGGTGGTCAAAGACTTTTGTACTATAATAGAAGCAAAACCGCATCTCCATAAATCCCTAGCTCACCTTCCAATATTTCCAAATGGGAGATTACTTCCACTAATTTAACCTCAGACAAGTCTAATCAACAGGATCCTTGTCAATTAAACTTTATCAAAATATAATATTTCATACATACCATTCAGTGTATTGAAACGGTTTCATCAAGTCTTGTATTTCTGGATCAGTAAAGTGAAAGCTGATAAAGTTGTTCCTGCAAAGTTGTTTGATGAAAGCTTGAACTTCTTTCCAGTATGTTTTAATAACATGGCAGTCCCAAATGCAGTGGTAGAGATTGGCCGAGGGAGCCAGGCATTTTGGGCACTGTGGCTGATAGTGTTGAAGTGGTAACTTATATTTAATGTCAAAGGCGTATTTGGCTTTATGAATGAGCTTTAGATGAGATTCTCTCCAGGTTTTGTTTTTTATTATTTGTCTGAAAATAGCGTTTCCAGAAATTATATGCTTAGGTATGTCTTGGTCCTCAAAAACTTTAGTCCATGTTTTAATGTTGCTTTGTGCTAGAGGTTCTAGTCTTTGGCTGCTAAGTTGCCGTTGAATGTCCGACAGAGGGAGCTTGATGATTCCAGGTTTTAGAAATTGGTCGAAGGAGTTGATAGTTTGCTCCTGGGATAAATCTCTTAGAGTTTTTGAGACCTATGATTTCACCTGCGCAAAATACAGAAAGTGCTGTCTCGGTAAGTTGTATTCTTGTCTGAGCTTTTGAAAAGATTTCCATTTGGCTGATTTCAGATCAAAAAGCTGACCTAACTTAGTAAGGCCTGCATCTTCCTATACTCCGAAACCTGCATGTGAGATGCTAGCAGGAAATTCAGGGTGACCCCAGAGCGGCATGTATTTTGATATGTGCATGGGTAAGTTTATATTTTTTTCGAATTTCCTTCCATGCCACCCATGTATCTATAACTTTGCTTTGTTTTATTTTTTGAGGTAGAGAGGAATATTTAGTATGGAGAATTGCTGAAAGAGACCAGGGTGCAGTAAGGGCCGATTCTAGTGTTGTGTTGGAAAATGTCTGTGTGTTGCATAGCCAGTCTCTGGCATGTCAGATTATAATTTCTTATGCTAGGAATGCCTATCCCTGCCCATTCCTTGGGGAGTTTCAGTTTTGCCAGGGCTATCCGTGGTTTTCTGCCTGCCCAGATAAATGTAGTCATGGCTTTCTCTATTTCTTTAATGTCTTTGTGTCTGATCAGTAGTGGAATCGTTTGAAGTGGATATACTAGTCTGCCAAATGTGACAGATTTTAATAATGCTGCCCTGCCCATGATGTTTAAGGGGAGAGATTCCCAATGGCCCAATTGTTGTTTGAGGGATTGGAATAGGGGTCCATAATTGAGGGAGTAAGTGAGGGGTCTCTAGACATATTGGTGCCCAGGTATCTGACTTTGGTACTTATCTTAATTCCAATACCTCCTGGGGAGGTAAGCGGATTTGTTAGTGGAGATAGCCATAAAAGTTCACTCTTATTTTTGTTGATTTTAAACCCGCTAAGTTCTCCTATTTCCCCCAATAGTTTAAATACTGAGGGAAGTTGAGATTGGGGGTGAGATAAAAATAGCAGCACATCGTCAGCAAACATGGTGTGCACCAAATTTTCTGAGCCTATAGGTATTCCCTTTATTCTGAGAGGGATTAGCCTGGCCAGGGGCTCCACTGCAAGATCAAATAGTAAGGGGGACAGAGGGCACCCTTGTCTGGTACCCTTTGACAGGGCCATACGGGGAGATAGGAAGCCTTGTGTGAAAACTTGTGCTGTAGGAGCTGTTTGTAGGGCTTTTAATAAGAGCATAAATGCCTCTGAAAATTTTTTGACAGAGGACCGCCTGTATCCGTTTCCAGCTTACATTATCGAATGCCTTCTCGGCGTCAAGTAATAATAATGCATAGTTCTTGGCTGTTATGGGATATAATTTGGCATAATCCAGGGTCAAAAGAACTTTTCTGATGTTTGCCACTGCTGATCTATTTTTAATAAAACCTGTTTGGTGGGGACCTATTATGGTGGGTAGTATTGTGGCTAACCGGTCAGCCATGATTTTAGTAAATAATTTAAGATCCTGATTTAACAGGGATATAGGTCTGTATGACTCAGGTAGTAGCGAGTCTTTGCCTGCTTTTGGTAACACTTTGATATGTGCATTATTTGCTGTATCTGGAAGGTTGCCTGTTTGTAGGATGGTATTAAAAAGTTTTTGCAGATGTAGGGTAAGTTCTGAGCAAAGTATTTTATAATATTCGGCACTAAGGCCGTCTGGGCCTGTGGCCTTACCATTTGAAAGCTGTTTTATGGAATAGGTAATTTCTTCAGGAGTTATCTCAGAATTAAGGAGGGCCAGGTCTGCTTCTGTAAGTTGTGGGAGGGCTTCCTCAGTCAACAGTGACCAAAGTTTGTGAGGATCTAGGGGATTAGAGGGGTCTTGGTATAGTTGAGAATAGAACTTATGAAAAATATTTATCTGTTTTGGATCATGTATCAGATGACCCTCCTTGTCTTTAAGGGTGGGTATGTCTATTATTTGTCTGGAGCCCCTAACCAGGCCGCTAAGCATTTTCCCCATTTTATTAACAAACTTATGAAATTTTTATTTGCAGTAGGTATGGTTTAGTCTCTTTCTGTCTAAGCACATTTTCTAGTTCTGCTTTGGCTATTTGCCATTCTTTACAATTTTCTGATAAGTGTGCTTGAAATTTAGTTTTGATTAGTCTTAATTTAGTGGCACTTTCCATGTATTGTTGTTGTGCTTGCTTTTTCTTTCCAGCTAGGTAAGAAATGAGTCTCCCCTCATGACAGGTTTAGATGTCTCCCAGAACAGGAAGCATTGACTGAGATGTGACTTGTTGTCCGAAGAGTACTCCATCCACCATTGCTGCATTAATGATTTAAATTCATCATCATCGTATAGCTGAGTAGGGAAGCGCCATAGTATATCATTGCCTCTTGGATTTGTTTCAAGGATATCTACGAGGATTGGTGTGTGGTCTGTAATAACCATATCACAGATGTCTGCCATCGTGATTCTGCTAAGAAGGGCAGATGAGGCTAAGAAAAAATCGATTCTTGTCCAAATATCATGGGGTGGGGAATAAGTATACTGATGTTCACATGGATGGAGTATTCTCCAGACATCTTCCAAGTGCAGGTTATCTCTAAATGATTGGGTTTGGGCGATTTTTTCTTTTTGTATAGGGCACTAAGATTTTTACCTTTTTTGTTCGATCTTCAGCTAAATCTAGAATGGAGTTGTAATCCCCTCCCACTATGCACTTGTCATTGGAAGAGGTGATTAGGAGATTGCTTAGTGACTGCAGGAATTTCAAGTTGTCATCGTTTGGGGCATAGAGATTAATGATATCCAGTGTATCAAAGGCCTGTTTTAGTCTCACTCTGACCCAGCGTCCTTCCCCATCATGACTGGATTGTACTATTCTTGAGGCAATTATTTTGTGTACTAATGTGATGACTCCCGCTTTTTTATTCTGTGCAGGCGAGCAATATACTGCACCAACCCACCATTTTTTTAGATACTTTGCCTGTAATGCGTTTTAAATGTGTCTCCTGTAGGAGTACTATATCAGCCTTCAGTTTAAGTGTCTGTGTAGCCCTTTAATGTTCCAAGATAAAATCCGGATTGTCATGATGTGATATTATGGTGGGTCAAAGTGAGAGATATTTTCATCACAACAACTGTAAGAGAGAAAAAGCAGACCGGCAGAGCAAACCTAATTGTAAAACCCTCCCCCCCCCCCCCCCTAGGAATCACACACCCAACAGAGCATACAGTGTAATAGAAAGAAAAATATAGGCATATAGATGCCAAACATATTAAACACAGAACATTGAACACCAGCATAGTTTACTTAGCTATGCGACCTCGCTTCTTCCCTGACTTTATGTTCAGAGAACATAAAGCACACGCTAAGTGGGCCAAGCCTTTCCTCTCGACTGCTTAGGGCCTAAATATAGGTTAGTTTGCTTTTTATAAAAGTGTGTAGCACCTACCAATAACTCTAATAAGATGAATCAGGTTGTTTCTTCTGCTTCTTCTTCAGCTCCCTCTGTGGAATCTTCTGCAGCGTGTTGTGAGAGGAAACGTTCTGCATCTTTGGCATCTCTAAATGAATGCTGTTTCCCCTTTGAATCTGTGAGCCGGAGGGTTGCAGGGTATGCTAGCGTAAACTTCCAATGAGTAGTCATTAAAAAGTTTAAGATTAGAACCTTGGTACTCCAATGGCTGCTTATCTGGTGAAAAGCTCTGATTATTTGTTCTTTTTCAAAATATTCTAGGTATTTGATCATTATTACTCGTGGGGGCTTGTCTGAGTCCGCGGGTTGCGGGGGGCCCACCCTGTGAGCGCGTTCCACTTTGACGGGTGATGGAAGACCCAGAAGCTGGGGTAGAACTGTGGAGCTGAAATGGTGTAAAGTGGAAGCAGCATGAGATTCAGGAAGGCCTACCACTCTGACATTGCTTCTGCGGGATCTGTTTTCCAGATCCTGGAGTTTGTTATACATGGTGGAATTCTCCATTTCCAGTCTCCCCTCTTTCAGTTTGCATTGGGTATGTTCATCTTCTACATTGGAGATTCTCTTCTCAGCCTGCTGTATGCGGCGGGTGTGAGCCTGCACCTCTTTTTGTATTTGTTTTAAGGACTGCGTCATGGCAGCCTGTATCATGGCCTGTAATTGTGGTGTTAGCTTTTTGACTACTGCTGTGGCCAGTTTATTTAGGTCTATAGGATCTGTGGAGGCATTACACTCACTGTGGGTATCAGCATGGTCTTCTCCCTCTGGACCCCAGTCCTGTGCGTGCTGTTCATTTGATTTCCAGGAGCGCAGAGAGCCCTCTGTGTCATCCTGGCTATGGGAGGCCACGGCCATCTTAGTTTTATGCGCCCGATCTCTTCTCCCCTTTTTGACTCTGAGTGAGTCAAATACCGGTCCATGCTACTGTGAGGGTGTAGCGGAGGTGTAGCGGCTTCTCCCTTGCACTTTCTCAGTCAGCGGTAGGTGCTTTAGTTGAGCTGGCAGTCGGATATCTTGGCCGTCCTAGCGGAGCTAGAGGATTACCGTCCGCTCATCTAGGCGCCGGAACCGGAAGTCCATACAGGTTCTCTTTAAGTTAAAATGCATCTCTGGTGTACATAAAACAAAAAAAGTTATGCGAATGCCTAAAAGTTAGTGTCTCAACACACTGCAACAAGATTCACTGGAACCATGCATCAGCTGGGTTCTGGTGCATAGATCTGCCCCCTTGCAGAAAATGGCCCTGTTCTTTTCAATATCAGATATAGAAAAAAAGTAGAGGTCTTTCTGTCAGGTAGCAGGCAGACATGCTGGAAAATGGTTGATATGGGGCTCCAGTGAATCTTATAGGACAACATATCGGGCATTCACATTGACATTTGACAATGTCAGGGTAAAGTGTCAGCTTCCTGGCCAGGAGCTTTTTTTTTTCCCCAAAAGCAGATGCCACCTTAGAGACTGAAATCTCATTTTTTACCAGTTTTTAGTGAAATCATAGCATTATAGCCTAAGTTGAATCACTGCAACACCGCCGCAAAATAAGTGTTACTTCCAGGGATGTGGAGTCAGAGTAATTTTTTTTTTCGCCTCCAGGTACCCAAAAATTGCTCTGACTCCTATTGAATTTAAACTAATTAAAATAGAAAATATGATACAATGTACTATTTCTCAGATAAGGTCCAAAAAAAACAAAGCTAGATCCTCACAAAGACCGCACTACACAAAGTATTAGCAAAAATATTCAAATGAGCTTTATTATCATATTAAATTACACAAGAATAAAAACAAAACCAGAGATGTCCGGGTATCACACACTGAATGAATCAGCTGGTGTGCGTGGCCACGTTCACAGAAGAAGGGCGCCACACTCACTTGGAGCACAGCGCTCCGTCCCTTAAAGAATGTCACAATTCAGGTTGGGGCGCCATCATAGTAACCTAATACAACTATGTAAAGCGCAATTGCGCTAGCACAAATGCATGAGGTAGGAGAGGATCAGAAGAAAATCTGAAACTATCTAGCAATGGGAAATCTTAACAGGAGTGCCAGAGCATGACACCAAATACAATTATATATGAAATAGATACATGAATATGCAAAAAGATTGAATAGACATTAAAAATGAATATCATTCAGAAATGGATGCTATGCAGACAAATGAGTACAGGCAGAGGGAGCCATCTAGTGGTCAAAAGACAATTCTACAACACAATAAATAGATAATTGATAGGATGCATTCAGATCCCACCGAATCCGGAGTCACAATCAGACGGCAATCTCATAAAGGTAGTCAACAACGTCATAGGAAGGAAGTACACATTACTAAAAGAAAACAAAAAAGACAACAAGTGTGAGTCAAACAAATACCAAACCTCACCTAATGTCTGCAGGGCTGGAAGCAGCAATAGCCATTTGACCTTGTTGCACTGGTGCTTGCCCATTTTTGAGGTATAACTATTTCTCAGATAAATCATAAATACATTTATATACAGCAAAGCTCTGCTTAGTCGACAAAAATGAAATCAATCAAAATAGTTACTTGTGCTGCTTCAATAAAGCAGTCCCCGTATTTTTTAAAGTGAGATATACAGATCTGATTGTGACTGTATATATATGATGTGTACACTGGAATCTCATATATACTAAATAACACCTATGCTGTAAGTATAAAGCCTGATAGCGCCGCAGAGACAAGCGGCATGGCGGCTATCTCCGCGTATCAGCCAGCGGCCTCTGCCACGCAGTTACATGCTGATGCTTTGCCTGGTCCTTCTATCGCTCATAGACTTAGGGCTACGCGCGCACGAGCTGAGCGACAGGACCTTTATGCATCTAGAAGGGGAGTCAGCTGATCATTCAGTCAGCTGACTCCAGCTATGGTCCAGATTGGCTGAGTGACTGGGGCGGCGCTATGAGCGCGTTTAGTATATATAGGACAGGCCTGTCAGGGCCTATTATGTCTCGCTGCCTGCCCTCTTGCCTGCTGCCAAATGCCAGTCTGCCACATACTCATCCTCCTTAGGCTGCCTGCTGCTGTATTTCCTCCTGTTGGCTGTATGTTTCCTTTGCCAGGGAACACATTACAAGGTGCTGCTGCCCATGCGCCACCAGCTATTAAGCTCAAAAATAGCTGCCTCACTGCCTGCATTATTTTGAAAAAAAAAATGTAATTTAGAGGTGTCCGGGTTGACTTATGCAATGCGTAGCGGGCAAAATTTGTCTAAAGGTCCATGGTAGCATACCATTCAGTGTATTGAAACGGTTTCATCAAGTCTTGTATTTCTGGATCAGTAAAGTGAAAGCTGATAAAATGTTTCCATTTTTTGAAAAAGGAATTTGTTTTTTGACCTTTATGCATCAGGGAGTCAGTTCTATCTAGATTTAATAGGTGAAGCAATTATTGTTGCAGATCCCAAGTAGTTGATGCGGATGGGTATATCCATTTATTATAAATGACACTTCTGGCTGCAGCTATAATGAGATGACAAATAGGTGAAGGAGAGTTGTTAGGATTATATTCTCCAGGGTTGTCCGTGGGGACTACAGCATTGAATAGGTATAGAGAAGGAGTAATCGGAAGTTCTTTCCTGCAAAGTTGTTTGATGAAAGCTTGAACTTCTTTCCAGTATGTTTTAATAACATGGCAGTCCCAAATGCAGTGGTAGAGACTGGCCGAGGGAGCCAGGCATTTTGAGCACTGTGGCTGATAGTGTTGAGGTGGTAACTTATATTTAATGTCAAATGGCAAACAGATCCTGCTTGTTTCCCTCTACGCTCCCTCCACCAAAAATGGGGCGTTTTATGCGGAGATACTAGAACGGATCAGGAAATTTAAAGCTAATAATATACTAGTAGCAGGTGATATGAACACTGCTAGTTACCCACAAAAGGACTGTAGTAATAGAGGGGGACAAAAGACCAGACCCGCACCACGTAAATCCTTCTTCAGTTTGTGGAGAGAGCTGAACTTGGTGGATACGTGGAGAGAAGCTCACCCCAATGAAATAGATTTTACCTTCTTTTCCCATCCCCATCTAAGTTCTTCAAGAATTGATTATATATTTGCCTCAAGAGCTCTCATAACAGGGATGGTAAATTCCAAGATTTGCCACTCCCCTCTATCAGATCACTCCATGGTATCCACCACATTCTCATCTCTCCGCAACACTACTCACAACAAGCTAAGATGGAGATTACCTCCTCATATACTAACCCACCTCAACAATGTGGAAATTTTAGAACACCACATCAAAGAATACTTTTCTTTAAATACAAAAGGAGATAACCTCTACGAGTACCAGATGGGAGGCACATAAAACATGTATAAGAGGACATATAATATCCCTTAATGCTCAAATCAAAAAGGATAAAAACAGAACTAGGGAAAACCTAGAACGAACCCTACACAGACTATACACTGATCACGCCCAAAATATGACTAAGAATATTCTGAGACAGAGAAGTCAGATTAAGGAACAAATAGATGCTATGCTAACGGAAGAAGTGGCACGTACATTCAGATGGCTGGGACAAAAGCACTACTACTTAGCTAAAAAAGCTAGTGCTACCTTGGCAAACTAGCAAACAAACAGAGAGCACAAAGATTTCACCCCCTGAAACTCCCTAATGGTGGGCTCACACACAACCCCAAAAGGATCACGAACATGTTTAAAGTATTCTATGAAAAGCTATACAGCAACAACGGATCGTCTACAGAAGAGAACATCACAAATGTTTTAAACAACATACATCTCCCACAAATTTCCCAGAACCAAAATAATAGTATGAATGCCCCCATAACAGAAGATGAAGTCAATAGGACTATAAAAAATCTGAAACACTCCAAGGCCCCGGGCCCGGACGGCCTTCCCTCCTCCTATTATAAATCCTTCAGAAATATTCTTACCCCACATTTAGTCCAATATTTTGAATCTATTAGAGAGGGTAATAAAATACAATTGGAATCTAACAAGGCTACAATAGTAGTGTTGGCAAAAGAAAACAGGGATGTAAATATATGCAAAAAGTACAGGCCCATATCATTGATAAATGTCGACCATAAGATTCTAACAAAAATATTAGCTGATAGAATCAACAAATTCCTGCCCCAAATAATAAACTCAGACCAAGTAGGTTTTATTAGAAACCGCCAAGGGCCAGATAATATTAGAAAAATGTGTAACTTAATATGGAGGGCTCAGCACTACAAAAAACCACTACTATTGTTAGCAGTGGATATCGAAAAAGCTTTCAACTCCTTGAATTGGTCATACCTGTATGCAACATTGCATAGATTTGGATTCCATGGAGATTTTGTCAACACACTAAGGAACCTATACTCAAATCCCTCTGCCTCCATTTTAGCAGCGGGATTTGAATCCGAAAATGTTCAGATAAAAAGGGGAACAAGACAGGGGTGTCCTCTATCACCAGCCCTTTTCTCTTTGGCTTTTGAACCCCTTCTGGAATCAATAAGATCTAATACTTCAGTTAAAGGCCCGACAATTAAAGGTTTGGAATTCAAGTGTTCTGCTTTTGCAGACGATCTGTTGCTGACTTTGGAAGACCCCTTCATCTCAGTACCGAATGTTCTTAAAACTCTGGGTAATTTTGCAACAGACTCAGGATTAAAAACTAACCAAGACAAGACAGAAGCTCTTCCAATATTGTTTCCCTCTATAGAGGAAGAAAGATTGAAGGAAAATTTTCCCTTTTATATGGAAAAAAATATACTTTAAAATACCTGGGAATTTAGATCACTAACTCCATAGATTCCTTATATAAACATAACCACTTACCATTAATAAATCAGATAAAGTCATACCTAATCAGATGGGATAAATTAAAAATATCCTGGATAGGAAGAATAAACACGGTAAAAATGGTAGTATTACCCAAATTATTATACCTATTTAGATCAATCCCAACTTTAATTCCCAAAGCACAAATTAAAGCCCTACAGAAGGAATGTTTAAGATTTATATGGCTCTATAAAAAGCCCAGAATCAAGGCCAGGATAATGTAGTATCACAAAAAAAGGGAGGGATGGGAGTACCGAATCTCAATAGATATCTAGAGGCCACAAGGACCTCTCAGCTTTTTGGAGCTTCATTTAGAGAATATGACGCAAAATGGAGAGTACTGGAAAATGCCCTCCTACACCCTTATAAAATTCAAGATATGGTATGGTGGACAAGCATCCCAAAAGATATAATCAATAACGGGTCTCTTATCACCCAGGAAGCATTTAAACTCTGGAACCAATTAAAATACAAATTCAAATTAATCAACCAACCCTCTATTTTATCTCCCTTCTACCATAACCCCTCCTTTAAGCCGGGGGAAACGGAGAGAAACTATGTATGGCGGATAAACAATGGGTTCAACAGACCTTCAGATATGATATCAGGGGGACATATTCTTTCATGGCAAGATCTAATTGAAAGTTGGGACATTCCTAGGAATGAATTTTTTAGATACATGCAGTTAAGAGCCTATATCATAAAGAATTGGGGACAATTTCCTTTAACGCATAGACACACGACCTTGGAGAGAGCATATAAGAACCACAATCTCTTTGGGAAAGCCATATCCGTAGTGTATTCTCTACTACAGGTAGACGAGACAACCTACAAACATAAATACCAGCTGGATTGGGAGAAGGACTTGGGTCTGACTATCTCAAGGGAGGAATGGGAAAAAAATTTTGGGATAAAACTTCGAGATGCTCTAGAAACATATCACTTACGGAAGCTTCTTTAAAAATCCTATTTAGAACATATCTTACTCCTGAGAGAATTGCCAAATTCTCCAAGTCCTCCTCCCCTACCTGCTTCAGAGATTGTGGCTCATCAGGTTCCTTCTACCATATTTGGTGGAAATGTAACATAGTATCTAAATGGTGGGATAAGATTTATGCACTAGGATCGGAAATAATAGGTAAACCCTTACATAAAACACCCCAAAACGCACTCTTAGATATGTTCTTGCCTTTACTCACAAACAAAGAAAATAAACTCCTGCAAAAAATTCTAACAGCTGCAAGACTACAGGTGGCAAAGAACTGGAAGAAGGATAGGATTGATTGGGATACTCTTTTGAACAAAGTTAACAATATTTGTCTAAACAAGTATTTGACAGATCTCTTGCAGGAAAACACACAACAATTTCTGGAGATTTGGAACCCATGGTTACAATCTAAATATGGCATCCACCTCCTAACAAACATCAAGGGTAGGAAGGAGATCAAATAGGAGCTGACAGATATGCTAAAAATGTCCAAGCGATATTTTGAATCTCCTGTAGGGAAGTATAGTTATTATCAAGAATTTACAATAGGAAAAATGGAAGGATGTATTAGGTTTAATGTTTCTGTTGATGTTAATTCTGAGTTTTTTAAAATGAATATAGATTAGACCACCAACAGGTCAGAAGGAGGACTCACACTTTTTCCTAATGGACCAGATTAGTGACTGGCTCTAATGGACACAGAGAGCATTCTACCATTATGGTAAAATCGAGCCCAATATATGGGCAATCTAAAAGTATGTTTAAATCTGTATTCAAGCTAAGAGCAAATTTGCAGCACAATTTACATACAGAATAGGTGTATAATTAGCTCAGACTATATAAACATGTCTAAGTATTCCTGTTTAGCTTTATGTATAACTTGTACTGCAATTTATACTTTTCTCAATAAAACTCTTTTGAAAGTAAAAAAAAAAAAATAAAAAAAAAAATATGGTGGTCAGTTATATAAACTGTGGTCCTTGGTAAAGAGGAGACTATGTACTTTATTCTATAGTATAGAAAAAAGTAGTTTGGATGGAGTCTAAATAGTATTTGTAGTTTTCCAAATGGCAGCATTTTCCCTTCATGGAGTATTTCACTTAACCAGTTAATTCCATTGTCATTCTACAGAGAGGTATTTAATCCTGGGCTGAACATTGATAAAGTAGATAATGGCACTTAGCGCTGTTGAGTTGGTTTTGTTTGGGGGGAACTTCAAATAGTGTTTCCATGCTTTAAGCATGGCATTGACAGGTGGATAAATTGAGGGTGGAAGTTTGTGGCCTAATGCCATGGCTAATAAAACTTCCCTTGGGTGCCTAGTAGTGATCTTAGATTCAATTTTTTACCCATGTTTTTTGTTGAGTATTACTCCACCAGAATTTTAGAGGTTCTAGGTTTGCTGCTAGGTAGTAAGACCATATACATGGGGCTCCGATACCTCTTTTTTTTGGGGGGGGGGGGGGGGGGTCGTCAAAGACTGTTTAGATAGTCTAGGCTTCTTCCCCTGCCATATAAAGTTATTTATTATTTTTGTGATATCCAGAAAGAAGCTTTTCTTTACAGGTATTTGTACTGTCCTAAAGAGGTATAAGATTTGGGGGATTATGAACATCTTTAGTGCAGCAATTCTACCTGTCCAAGATAGCATGTTTTTAGAAATTTTGGAGCATTAATTTTTTGATTTTTGTTAGTAAAGGGATATCATTAAGTTGGAATAGATTGCGGGAGTTTGCAGCAAGTTGAATTCCCAGATACTGTATTGATCCGTCAGACCATGTGAATGGGACTTTAGAGCTGATCTCATTCTTAACATAAGTTGGTAAGTTTAAACCCATTAGGATTGATTTGGATTGATTGAGTTTATATAATGAAACCTCAGAAAATTCTTGTAGTTTTCTGGAGTGAGTTGATAGGATCTTCTAGGGAGAGAATGACGTCATCCGCAAACATGCTTATTAGAAATGTCTGTACCTATTGAAGTTCCTTTAATAGCTGGTGTGCTTCTTAATTTTTCCGCTACTGCCTCCATGATTAAGGTAAAAATTACCGGTGACAGGGGGCGACCCTGATGTGTCCCGTATGTTACCGTATATACTCGCAAGTAAGCCGAATTTTTGACCCCCCCCCAAAAGTGGACCAAAAGTTGGGGGGTTGGCTTGCTTGTTGGTCCTTGGTTTGGTTGGTTTCTTTCCTGCTTTATTAGAATAAGCGTAATGACTTCCGGTTCCGGCGCCCCATGTGAATGGACGTGTGAGCGGGAGCTCCGGTCCTCACTTTTTCTCCACACATCTCTGATCCTCCATCCCCGTCCAGCATAAGCTTCAGAGGATCCTTACCAGCACCGGAAACAATCCCGCCGCCTGCCAAAAGTAAGTGCAGACCTCCGCGCCACACAAGCCCCAAACTCGGCCGCCAAGTCTACGCGAGATCCCGGCTCCTCCTGGCATATAGGCCTGAAAAGCCGCGCACAGTACTCTGCGTCACGGACCTCGGGACGCGAGCGAATGGGAGCTCTAACCCTCGCCCCACTCACGCCCATCCACTGGCTCTCATCCCTGTTCAATACAAGCCTTTAAGGGCCCCCAACAATCCGGACTATAAACCCATTTCAAGTTAGAGCGGACTTCCGCGCCAGCCGCGCGCTGAATCTGGCCACAGCATCTACGTGAGCCTCCGGCTTCTCTGAGCGCTCAGGCCTCAAAAGACGATATAATACATATCGATCACGGAACACTAGATCCACTTCAGTCCGGTTCAGCTACTACAGACACCAGACATGGATAAATTTATTGCCAAGGCCCAGCGCGCCAAAAGATCTCCTCTACGACCTAAAGGTCGCAATGGCCTTAAAGCTAAAAGCGTTCCGGCCTCAGACATGGAATCAGCAAGTGACAACGATACCCCAATCGTTCGCCAGGGCAAGTCATTTTCTATTAACTATAAGAAGCTGGCAGCGGAGGTTGCATTACATCTGCAGCATGACTTATCAGCAATAATTTCTAATGCACTTGCGGCACAAATGGCCCCCATCATGACACAGCTTAAGGAGCATACAGATCGTTTGCAGCAAGCTGAAACACGCATTAGCAAGGTGGAAGATACACTCGTGCAAGTACAGAATCAATCTGATCTATCTGACAAAAAGCAATTCATCCTAGCGGACCGCATAGATGATTTAGAAAATAGATCAAGACGCAACAACCTAAAGTTCGTAGGCATACCCGAATCGTTTAAACCGGATACACTACTGGAACTTTGCACAGAGGTCATCCCTGACAATCTAGGTCTTATGGGCCCACTAAAGGTTGAACGAGCTCATCGTTTAGGTCCATTAAAACCAAACGCCACCAGACCAAGAGTTGTAATCGCGAGGTACTTGGACTATACAGACAGAAATAAAATCTTACAAGCTTTTCGCTCCCGAAAAGATCTTAAAGTCGATGGCAATAAAGTTTTGATTTTTGCGGACTTTTCAGCAGAAGTTTCCAAGGCCCAGAAAGAATTTTCCCCAGCATGCCAACTCTTAATACGAAAGAAGATCCGTTTTGCTCTCGTCTATCCAGCAGTCCTTAGGATCTTTCACTCGGACTCCTCTGTTAAAACATTCACTGATGCCTCTGAAGCTCTTAAATATGTCCAAAAACTGCAGGCTCCAGAATCACCACCAAGCTCACCAGTTGCGAGAGGACATATTTCTACCATGGCAGATGACTTCATCGAAGCCCCACCAATTAAATCTCCACGGATACAAGATGACTCTTTGCAACAGAACAACTCAGGGGATGACACACTTCCATGCGACACAATATAATCTCCTAGTAACACTAAGCATGTTGTAGCTGTAACATACTGAGGGCGAAGAGAACACAGGGGGGTAAAGGGAAAAAGGAATGGGGCGAAGGGACGAGGCGAAAGTGTGTGTGTGTGTGGGGGGGGGGGGGGGGGGAAGGGGGAAAAAAAAGGGGTGATGGAGGTTATTAACATCAATAATAATCTTTTGCTAATATTGAGGCAAGCATTTATATCTTTGGGGTTAAAGTCTCTTTGAGATTATCCACCTCAAGATATACCAAAAATAATACAATACTTTTGTCTTTCATTGTGTGGAGAAAAAAAAATTACTGTTATTACTGACATTTTGCTTGTTTTTCAGCTATAGCTCCTACAAGGACCGGAGCAAGTCACGCATCTATTATGTTATGATGAGAACTACTGAGGTTGGCAAATGCACCGGACGTGGCTATGGGTGCTCCCCCTCAGCGGTTTCTGCTGAGGGGGATCACTCCGGTTTGCTCTGCGGAATATTTTTTCTTGCCAATGGTCTGTTTTCTCTAGTTCACAGGGGGAAAAAAGGGAGTGAAATGAGAAGCATTTACTTGCTGACATTGTATATAGTTTATTCTTGTTACTTGGTTAATGAGTTAATTTCCATCGCATCCTGTCCATTTAAGATCACACAATATAAACACGGGAAGTGACTGCGCTCTGCTGGGACGCAGCCCTCCCATCCTATCACATTAATAACCTTATGAGTAAACTATTTTCTATGCCTTCCTCCCTGAAATAAATTGCATTTCATGGAATGTCAAAGGCCTTAGAACTGGCGAGAAAAGAATAAAGGTTTTAAGACATTTACAGAGGCTGAAGGCAGACGTTGCTCTACTCCAGGAGACCCATTTAAGACCTGATGAATACAAAATGATGCAAAAAATGTGGGTGGGAACAGTTATTGGGGCACCGGCCAAAGGAAGAAAATCAGGGACATTGATTCTTGTCCATAAATCTTTACAGTGTCAAATTCTACATCACAAATCAGATATGCAAGAAGGTAGATGGATTCAACTAGACTTAAGGCAGCCATACACTGGTCGATGTGCCATCAGATCGACCAGCTGACAGATCCCTATCTGATCGAATCTGATCAGAGAGGGATCGTATGGCTGCCTTTCCTGCAAACAGATTGTGAATCGATTTCAGCCTGAAACCGATCACAATCTGTTTTGGTGGTGCTGCCGCCGCTCCCCCCGCCGGTATACATTACCTGAGGCTGGCTCCAGGGCGTGATGTCCCCGTCATGTGGCACCTCCGGCTCCGGCATCCGCATAGAACTTAAGCTATCACACCAGTGACAGCGGAAGTTCAAATAGAGCGCCCTCTAGTTGTACTTCCGCTGTCACTGTCATGACAGCGGAAGTTATACGAGGATGCCAGAGGTGCCATGACGGGAGCAGTGACGGACGGGATGCCCGGGAGCCAGCCTCAGGTAATGTATACCTGATCGGATCGGCCGCCGCTAGCGACGCGCTCCCTACCCGCGGGCGATCGAGGGTAATTTCCCGCACGGCGCGATCGACGGACCGATCCGATGTCGGGAGGAAATCGGATCGGCGGGTGCGTGTTGCGCGAACGATTGGCAGCAGATTCGATCCCAGTGATCGAATCTGCTATCGAAACTGCCGCAAATCGGGCCAGTGTATGGCCACCTTTAGAGATAAGAGGGGCACTCCTATCCATTTTTAATCTATACGGTCCTAATAATAACAATGGGCCTTTCCTGGCTGAGATCACGTCTCTTTTGTCCACTGTAAATCCAGCTGATCTTTGCATACTAGGTGGAGATGGGAACGCTGTTCTTAATCCAACAGAAGACAGAAAAAAATCAATAAATATGCCCCCCAAAGATTCAAATGATGATGACAAAAGAGTTGCTACATTTGCGGACTCTCTAAACCTAACAGATGTATGGCGTTTCCTGAACCCTCTGCAACGCGATTTCTCTTTTTACTCACCTGTCCACAAGTCACTTTCCCGTATTGACATGTTCCTGGTCACGGCTAATACCATGAGCGCAATTAATAAGGTCAATATTGCAGAAATTGTTATATCTGATCATGCCCCAATATCTCTAATGGTATATTTACCGGGCAAAACCCAAAATCGGTTTAAACAATGGAGATTCCCATCATTCTTATCTAATGATGAATATTTTTTAAATCAGCTGCAGTTATGGTGGCTCGACTATGCACGCAATAATGCTGAGCATTTAAATGACCCAATACTGTTTTGGGAATCAGGTAAAGCAGTCATTCGAGGTGAAATATTAGCATACGTTAGTAGACGAAAAAAAAAAAACATTTTTGAGTATTCACAGGCAAATATTACAGCAAGGAACACCTACAACGATTATACAAAAACAATGTCTGAAATAGCTAGGAAAAAATGGCTGGATGCCAAGGAAACCCTAGATCTACTATACAATAGATATGCAAATGTTCTGGAGGGCCCAGACAGACTGGTCCTTCTTCAAATTTGGCAATAAGGCCGGTAAGCTTTTAGCGAACATCGCACATGGAAAACGTAAAATGCAGCACATCACCCATATTAGAGACAAAAACGACAAAATTCTTACTGACCCAGCCAGTATTGCTAGAGTATTCCATGAATACTATCAAAAACTATATGAATCTCCCCTGGGACCGAAGCCAGGAGCCTTGACATTTCTTAATAAATTAAACCTCCCTCGTCTTTCGAAGGACGATGTTGATATACTTAATGCTTCAGTCACTGATGTAGAGATGCACTCGGTTCTTAAGGAGGTTCCCAGTGGCAAAGCCCCGGGCCCAGATGGGTTCTCATTTGAATTTTTTTTAAAAATCTAAAGAAAGCTATCGTCCCCTATTTAGGTAAAGTATATAATACTATCCTAAAAAAAAAAAAGAAATACCATTAACAAGCCGAGAAGCTTTTATCAAAATCCTACCCAAAAAAAACAAAGACCTCTTGGATCCGGGCTCCTACCGCCCGATATCTCTTCTAAATTGTGATATTAAACTGCTATCTAAAATCATGTCACAGCGCCTTGCCATTCTGCTTCCTAACCTAATCAAAGACTCTCAAGTGGGTTTTGTACAAGGCAGAGCAGCTGTGTTCAATATTAGAAGGGCTATAACTATCCTGGAACATAAAAGAATGGGTGAACCTTCTCGGCGCTGGGGGGCCATTTTGTCCTTAGACGCCAAGAAGGCCTTTGATAACATTAGGTGGGATTGGCTGGACCAGGTCATGACCAGAATGGGGTTCGAGGGGGATTTCCTGACATATGTCCACTCCATATACGAATCCCCAACGGCCAAAATAATAGTGGAGGGAGTTGCTTCTTCTGCCAGGGCTGCCCTCTCTCCCCACTATTATTCAATTTAGCTATTGAACCGCTGGCAGAAATGCTCAGAACGGGACACATTTTTCAGGGTATTATGTTAGGAAATAAACTTCTTCACTGCTCTTTATTCGCAGACGACATATTGGTATTTATAGAAGACCCCAAACAAGATCTTATAAAAATCTTTGATCTTTTAGAATATTTTGGGGGATTCTCAGGCCTTCGCATAAAAACAAAATCAGAAATAATGTTTGGATCCTTCCGCCCTTATCCCAGCAACTAAAAGGATAGTGACATCTCTGGGGATACAAATAACTACAGAGTTTATAAACTATCTGGGGATAAAATTAGCCAGGGATACAACAAAATTATATCACTTAAATTTTACCCCTATCATTACTAAAGTCATTACAGAACTAGGACAATGGAAACAACTTCCACTATCCTTATTGGGAAAATGCCATCTCATAAAGATGATTAGCTTTGGAAGGCTATTATACCCTCTTCAGACTCTACCACTGCTACTAAAACATAAAGACGTACACGCACTAACTCATGCCTTCAAAATAGTCTTGTGGAAAGGTAAAAGAGCCAGGATACCAATGAGACTTCTCCAGGCACCAAAAGAAGCTGCTGGAGCCAACTTTCCTAACATAAGGGCTTATAATTTAGTTTCAATCCTACGACATGTCAGGGACTGGCTGGGTCAAACACATTTTTACACAAACACTGACTTAGAACAAGAACTGTGTTCCCCCTGGTCCCTAACTGGTATTCTCCATTCAAAGAATACCAATCTACCACAACACATAAAGAATATCCTACTGCGCGACACCTGTTTGGCATTCAGAGAATTCCGCAAATTTATCTCACTTCCGGGACATGTTTCCCCATCTATGCCGCTCTGGTCATCCCCAGATTTCCCGGGGGGCCGGGGCACAATTTTATCTAGAGCATGGAAAGAAAAAGGGATAAAAACTCTTGAAGATATTTTGGACTCAAACAATGCTCTCTTAAGTTTCTCCACCATACAGAAAAAATACAAGATCCCATCAAACTCTGTTATGATATACCATCAATTAAAACATTATATCACCTCAGTTTTAGGCCCAAGAGCATCACTCTCCTCGCATAATAGATTTTATGAAATATTAAACCCTAAAACTGAAAAGAAATCAATATCAGACCTCTATAGAGACCTGCGCTACTTTAAGCTTGATAAACTACCCCCTAGACATATATCTTACTGGGCAAAAATGCTCTCTACTACTACAGAGGTACTTGAGCCAACAATCAAAAAGGGATGGGCGGAAGTCTGCTCAGTTATAACAGCAGAAACATGGAGGGAAATGCAACTTAAAATTATTCACAAAGGCTATTATGCATTTAACTTTAAGCAAATCAAAGACAACCCTAACTATTTAACATCCTGTCCTAAATGTGCATTTCCATTCCCAGATTTATTCCATCTTCTCTGGTCCTGCCCAATAATTCAAAAATTCTAGCTAACAGCGTATAATATGTGCTTTCGTTTAACTTTCATAAAGAGAGACATTAATCCCTTGGATTCCCTTTTCCATGCTCCAGATATGTCCATAACCCCACTTGAAACACCTCTGAAACCCATTGAACATCTGGTATTTCTTGCAGCTAAAAAGTGCATATTGACACAATGGGTCTTCTCCTCTCCACCAACATCCAAAAACCTAATTGATGTCATGAACAAACTTATGTTTATAAATTCGACGCGGAACAACGTAAATCTATAAATACAGCCAATTTTTTTAAACTATGGACTCCTTTTATTAAATTCTATGTCCCCAGATCCAATCTCATAGATTTCATGGAGCCATTCAAATATACCAAATGGTATCTTAACAAGCACATAGCTGGCACGATAGGGTTTCTGGATGTTGGAATATAAAAGATCGATTCGTACACTCTGACTCCTTCACTCTGACAGGAAGGCAATAGATTTTCACTACATTCTTTTCTTAAGTAACTGGAATATTAGGCAATATTTCAATATGTGTGACCAATGAATAATCTATGGTTAAAAAATAAAGGTAGGATGCGAATGGAAAAGTTCCTGAAATTATAGTGTTAGATTCTGTTACCGATAGGAATGCTTAGTACACAGGCAATCAGTTCTCCTCCGGGGAAGGAGACTCATGTTGTGATAGGTTGCCTGGTAAGCCTAGTGTTTATGTATCAATATATTTAGAGAGACAAGCACAATACATTCTGAGTGATATATTACCAAAGAAATGAGATTATTCGAAAAGTTTAATCTTATAGAGAAGTTTAAAGCAAATCTCTTCTTTATGTGTTTCTAAGAACTTACAAGTCAAATTATGTTTCTCCTCTATTTTTGACCTAATCGGTGTTTGTATGAAAAAAAAAAAAGTTTAAAAATGTATAGAGCAAATTCAAGACTGCTGTTTTCCATTCATAACACATGTATTCTAGACTATCATATCTTACAATAACGAAAATATGATGTGAAAAATCTGTCTCTTTATATTTTTATGTACTCTCTTGAATGCTCTATAATAAAAAATTATTTAAAAAAAAAAAAGAATAAGCGTAATGAGTAATTATTTTTTTGCAGTAGTAGGTCAAATTCATTGGTAAGGAGGTTTTTTGCTTTCAGTCTAAGGGCAAACAGCTTTTTTCCTGTCTCCCTATTCGGATTTAGTTCGTGAGCTTTTTCTAATGTCTTGATGTTGTCCAAAATTTTGTTATATTCATCAGTTTTTTTTTTTTCTTTTTGAATGCTCCCAGTTTGATCAGAAGGCCTCTTATGAATGCCTTATGGGAGGCCCGAACCATGGAAATATTGATTTCCTCAGTTTGGTTGACCTTGAAGTCAGATAATTCCTTGTTCAGATAGGAGATATCCTCTGGGTCTGCAAGCAAGGAGTTATTTAGTCTCCATTGTCGGTTGGGAGATCTAGGAGAAAGTGTTGCAATTTTTATCTGTATTGGGGCATGGTCTGACCAAAGGATATTTCCAATATCTGACATTACAACCCGCTGCAGCAAACTTCTGTCTACATAGTTACATAGTTACATAGTTATTTTGGTTGAAAAAAGACATACGTCCATCGAGTTCAACCAGTACAAAGTACAGTATAGATTACCAGGAAGAAATCTATTCTGGAGTACAATCCATGTACTGAAGAATAGAATGTATAATCCCTTTTGTGGGCCGTGCAAAATTCCCCAGGGGTCGAATAAATCATTCCAATTGAGGAGAGGTTGTAAGTAGTGTTGGGCGAACATCCAGATGTTCGGGTTCGCGAACGTTCGGCCGGTGTCCCGATGTTCGGTGCGTTCGTGCCGAATCCCGAACATAATGGAAGTCAATGGGGACCCGAACATTCCTGCTTTGCAAAGCCTCCTTACATGTAACATACACCAAATTTTCAGGGTATGTGGACAGGGGGGGGGGGGGGGGGGTGGGTATAAGAGGAAAACATTTTTTTTCAAAAAGACCTTATAGTTTTTGAGAAAATCAATTTTTAAATTTCAAAGGAAAAAATGTCTTTTAAATGCGTAAAATGTCAGTTTTTTTGGCACATGTAACAACAATCTTGTAGTATTTTAAAAGCAAAGCATTTTGTCGCCACGCAGTGATAAATATAATAGAAATGAGATATTCCGGAAAGTGGCAATGCTAACCCATCACAGATGTTCATGGTCCTTGGTCGGGGAGTGTTGCATAGTCGTTTCCAATCCACGATAGATTCATTTTAATTTGTGTCACACGGTCTGCATTTGCTGTGGAGAGGCGGATACGCCGATCTGTAACGATGCCTCCAGCAGCACTTAAACAGCGTTTGGACATAACGCTGGCTGCAGGACAAGCCAGCACCTCTATTGCGTACATTGCCAGTTTGTGCCAGGTGTCTAGCTTAGAGACCCAATATTTGAAGGGTGCAGATGGATTGTTCAACATGGCTATGCCATCTGACATGTAGTCCTTGACCATCTTCTGCAGGCGATCGGTGTTGGAGGTGGAACTGCACAATTGCTGTTCTCTGGGCTGCTGCATGGGAGTCAGAAAATTTTGCCACTCCAAGGACACTGCCGATACCATTCCCTTGTGGGCACTAGCTGCAGCTTGTGTTCTTTGTTCCCCTCCTCGTCCTGGGTTTGCGGAAGTCAGGTTGTCGGCGTGGAACTGGCTGGAGGAGGAGGAGGTGGAGGAGGAGGAGGATGTCAATCTCCTCTCTAATGTCTCCACAAGGGCCTGCTGGTATTCTTCTATTTTGACCTGTCTGACACTTTGTCCAATCAGTTTAGGAACATTGTCTTTGTACCGTGGATCCAGAAGGGTATAAACCCAGTAATCCACGTCGTCCAGAATTCGAAGAACGCGTGGGTTGCGTTCAATGCAGTCTAGCATGAATTGAGCCATGTCTGCCACAGTCCTAACAGAATCCTCATCATGTTCTGCTTGATTGTTGTGATGCACCATCATCATCACCAGCATCACGCCGTCGCCCACCTTCTTCCTCGTCTTCTTCTGCTGTCCATTCCCGCTGAATCGTGGAAGTCCAGCATGCATCGCTCTGTCCCTTGGCAGTGGGGGCATCCAAGTCCTGCTCCAACTCCAGCTGTTACTCGTCCTCTTCTTCAGCATAGCTGGGACCAGCGTTTCCTGAGGCAGATTGCCTGATGTTGGTATCATCATCACGTTGATTGTTGTCCTCTTGAGATTCCCCCACTTGCATCCTGACTGCGGCTTCCTTGATCTGCAACATTGATTTCTTCAGTAAACACAGCAGTGGTATTGTAATGCTGACTGAGGAGTTGTCACCGTTCACAAGCAACGTGGATTGCTCGAAATTTTGAAGGACTTCAGATCCACAGAAGCTTGGTAGCTGTCCGGATGTGCCTCGGTACCGCGCCGTCATGTACTGGACCACTGCACTCTTCTGCTCGCAAAAGCGTGCTAGCATGTGCAGCGTAGAATTCCATCGCGTGGTACATCACACACCAAGCGATGGTTCGGTAGATTGAACCGCTCCTGCATCTTGGCAAGTCCCTCCAAAGCGGTACTGGACTTTCAGAAATATTTGGCCACTCGTTGCACCTTTAGCAGAAGATCTGCCATGCCTGGGTATGTCCTCAGGAACCGCTGAACAACTAGGTTCATAACGTGGGCCAGGCAAGGGATGTGTCTCACCTTAGCCAACTTTAAAGCGCGAATGAGATTGCTCCCATTGATATACACAACCATGCCTGGTTTCAGGTCCAGTGGTGCCAGCCACAAATCGGTCTGTTCCAAATTTCTTCACCTGTGTGCTGCTTATCTCCATGGCAGATCAGCTTCAGTTAGGCTTGCTGACGCATGGCAACAGCTGTGCTGCACTGCTTCCACGATCCTATTGCTGGGTTACCGATGCCGGATGAGGTACAGCTTTGAGAGGCATTGGAGGAGGAGTCAGAGAGGTAGGTGCTGTCATCGACTCTGAGGGACGCCAGTCCAGCAGTTTGTGGCGTGGTCAACACCCTCGCCATAGCCGGTGAGGAGTCGCTGCCAGGCTCCACAAGGTTCACCCAGTGTGCCGTAAGGGAGATGTATCGACCCTGGACAAACGCACTCGTCCAGGTGTCAGTGGTGAGTTGAACCTTGCAGGCAACTGCATTTTTCAAGCTTCGGGTTATTTTGCTAACCACGTGCTCATGTAATGCTGGCACTGCACACCGCGCAAAAAAGAGTAGCGGCTGGGAACCAAATAACGTGGGATGGCCAGCGCCATCATGCACTTAAAGCTGCTTGAGTCCACCACTCGATATGGCAGCATTTTGCAGGCCAGAAACTTGGCTATGCTGGCTGTTAGTGCCATGGCCCGGGGGTCATTTGCTGGTAATTTTCTCTTGCGCTCAAACATCTCCAGGACAGACAACTGAACTGTAGGATCACACACTGAAGGGCAGTTGTTGTTGTCGTCGTTGTTGAAGTCTGGGAAACGTCAAGAGCACTGTTGCGGAAACTGACATCGTCGTCTACTATGGATGTTTGTGCACCACGTAATGGCTGGGCTGCTGCTGAGGAGGGTCTGGTGACCACAACGGAGGCAGTGTTGCTGGGGGCTGGAAGCGAGCCGGTACCCTGACCTTGCGCGTTTGACCACAGAGTGCTATGTTTGGCTAGCATGTGGCGGCGCATGCTGGTGGTGGAGAGGTTATTTTTCCCCCTGCTCAGTCGGGTCCTGCACACCTTGGAAATCACCATGGTAACATCCTCCCTGCAGTCTTCAAAGAAAGCCAAGAGTTTGGAGCTCCTGCTTTGCTGGCGAGTTTGGTCCGTGCCTCTTTTGCGTCTCACTTCTACGCTTGTTGTGTCCAAAATTCCCCGCCTACTTTGTGGCACACGGCAAACTCTTGCAGCAGTGGGTTCTTCAGCAGACTCCTCTGTACTGCTATCCCAACAGCGAGGTTCTACTTGATAATCCGGGTCTTTGTCCACATTGTCCAAAACCTCCTCTTCCATCTCCTCATCTGTGACTGTGTCTGTGTGCAGTGGACTAGAGCTTCCCAGAACACCCTCTGCGCACCTCTCTCCCATGTCTTCAAGATGTTCTCGTTAGACCTCCTGCAATTCCACTTCCTGCACACATTGCTCAGGGATTTAGGTGTCTTTGTCCTCGCTTTGCATTTCAGTGAGTGGTGAATTTTCCTCAGACAATGGTTGTGAATCCAGGCTCAACATTTCTGGCTGTTCCATTGAACTTTCACAGGTGGAAGTTTGTGGGGGTGGGAATAGCTCCTCCGAATAGCCCATTGTGTCCTGAAATAATTGTTCGGACTGGTTATTCGGCCATTGTATGCATGGTGTAGCTGCTGGTTGTGTCACCTTTGTGTCCACTGGCTCCTTGTAACTGGCAGAGGACCTCGTGCGTGACAAGGATGTGCTGGTGCTGCTGCTGCTTAACCCGCTGCTGGACGCTTGAGAGGTCATGCAATTAATTATCCGGTCCTGCTCTTGTGGATTAGTGAGGGTTGTTTGGCTGACACACATGGGTGATATTGAGTGGGTTTTCTTAGGTGCTCCACTGCGGCCTCTACGTGAACCATCAGGGGAAACACCTCTTCCCTTGCCCCTCCCTCTTTCACTAGATTTCTTCATTATGGTTGTACTGATCCCAGCAGTACATGCACGCTGACTGGCAGTACAGTGGCAATAGACAATGTTATATACTGGTGGCGGAAGTACTACTGATCCCAGCAGTACACGCTGACTGGCAGTACAGTGGTAATAGACAATGCTATATACTGGTGGCTGAAGTACTACTGATCCCAGCAGTACTCGCACCCTGACTGGTACAGTGGCAAATACACTATGAGGCTGGGGGGCCCTGGCTAGCCTGGCTGGTGAGTCCTAACCTGCCTGCCTGCCTACCCAAAGCTAAACCCAAACACAAGTGGAAGGACAGCACTCTCTTCTGTATCTCAAGCAGTAATGGGAATCTCCCCAGCTCAGTTCGGCAGGCATTGTTTGAGGTACTCTGATGGACATGGAGAAGGTGTTTGCAGAACTCAAGGTGGAATATGTCTGTTGGGTTGGATTCCCATTTGTTAATGTTTGGTTAAAAAGGTTCAATAAAGTTTATGAAAGTTAATGTTAATGCATTTCTTGCATTGCTGCTTGCTTTTTTTTTTTTTTTTCTTCTCTTTCCATCCTTTACCCTTCCAGGTGGACAGAGACCGGAACGACTGATCGACCAACCAGCTGCAGCACTGATGGTGCATCCTGACAGAAGCATTGCGCATCTGTCAGATTACACATGTCGGTGCATGCAGCACTGCAGGACAAGATTTCTCCTCTGCAGTAAGATATGTTTGCCAAGGCATATGAGCTGAGGGGGCGGTGTTGGAGTTTCTACGCTTTGGCAAGCAATTTGTATCAAAACTGGCAAAGATTTGTTTCATCCACATCGATCAATGTGAATGGATTAAATTGGGTTTGCCAGGGCATAGGAGCAAAGTGGGTTTGGAAAATTTTGTGGGCGGTGCTCCTATGTCCTGGCAAACGCCATGCCTCCCCCCCTCTTTTCACATATTTTGGCAGATATTTTTTCATCCACATTGATCAATGCAAATGCGAGAATCTTTGCCGTTCATTTCTCCTTTTATGGAAAAAAAAAAGTGCATCACCCATATGCCCAATATAAGGATTATAGCAGAAGCTCCGAATACTGGCCATACGTGTAATGATTGCAGAGAAAAAAAATTCCACTACCTTGTGACAAAAAAAAATCTGTTATGAACTCACCATACCCCTCACAGAATACCTTGGGGTGTCTTCTTTCCAGAATGGGGCCACTTTTGGGGTTCCTATACTGCCCTGGCATTTTAGGGGCCCTAAACCATGAGGAATAGTCTGAAAACCAAATGAGTAAAATTGACCTGTGAAATCTTGAAGGTACTCATTGGACTTTGGGCCCCTTTGCACAGCTGGGCTGCAAAAAAGGGTCACACATGTGGTACCGCCATACTCGGGAGAAGTAGTATCATGTGTTTTGGGGTGTATTTTTACACATGCCCATGCTGGGTGGTAGAAATATCTCTGGACAATTTAGTGTAAACAAAATAAAAAAGTTGTCCTTTACAGAGCTATTTCTCCCACCCAGCATTGATATGTGTGAAGACACCCCAAAACACATTATACTACTTTTCCTGAATACGGCGATACCACGTGTGACACTTTTTTGCTGCCTAGCTGCACAAAGGGGCCCAATGAGCACCCCATAGGGCTGGTGCACACCGAGCGGCTTTTTGGGCGTTTTCAGATCCGCTTGCGGCTGCGGATCTGCTTGGTCAATGTATCTCAATGGGGTGGTGCACACCAGAGCGGGAGGCGTTTTGCAGAAACGAAAAATGCCTGGGTGAGGCATTTTTTGGATTTCGGATGCGTTTCTGCCTCAATGTTAAGTATAGGAAAAACGCAAACCGCTCTGAAAAACGCCTGTTCAGAGCGGTTTTGCAGGCGTTTTTGTTACAGAAGCTGTTCAGTAACAGCTTTACTGTAACAATATATGAAATCTACTATACTGAAATCCGCAGCAGCAATCCGCAAAACGCTAGCAAAACGCCTCATAAAAATAAAAAAAAGCGTTTAAAAATCTGCTAGCATTTTGCGGATCTGCTAGCGGGTTTTGGTGTGCACCAGCCCATACAGAGGAGAATGTTTCTCCTCTGTATGTCAGTGTATACAAGCTGTGTTTTTCAGTTTTGTTCAGGAACCAGTCCGACGAAGGCTTTCTATAAGTCGAGGAAAACATTTTTTTTCAAAAAGACCTTATAGTTTTTGAGAAAATCAATTTTTAAATTTCAAAGGAAAAAATGTCTTTTAAATGCGTAAAATGTCAGTTTTTTTGGCACATGTAACAACAATCTTGTAGTATTTTAAAAGCAAAGCATTTTGTCGCCACGCAGTGATAAATATAATAGAAATGAGATATTCCGGAAAGTGGCAATGCTAACCCATCACAGATGTTCATGGTCCTTGGTCGGGGAGTGTTGCATAGTCGTTTCCAATCCACGATAGATTCATTTTAATTTGTGTCACACGGTCTGCATTTGCTGTGGAGAGGCGGATACGCCGATCTGTAACGATGCCTCCAGCAGCACTTAAACAGCGTTTGGACATAACGCTGGCTGCAGGACAAGCCAGCACCTCTATTGCGTACATTGCCAGTTTGTGCCAGGTGTCTAGCTTAGAGACCCAATATTTGAAGGGTGCAGATGGATTGTTCAACATGGCTATGCCATCTGACATGTAGTCCTTGACCATCTTCTGCAGGCGATCGGTGTTGGAGGTGGAACTGCACAATTGCTGTTCTCTGGGCTGCTGCATGGGAGTCAGAAAATTTTGCCACTCCAAGGACACTGCCGATACCATTCCCTTGTGGGCACTAGCTGCAGCTTGTGTTCTTTGTTCCCCTCCTCGTCCTGGGTTTGCGGAAGTCAGGTTGTCGGCGTGGAACTGGCTGGAGGAGGAGGAGGTGGAGGAGGAGGAGGATGTCAATCTCCTCTCTAATGTCTCCACAAGGGCCTGCTGGTATTCTTCTATTTTGACCTGTCTGACACTTTGTCCAATCAGTTTAGGAACATTGTCTTTGTACCGTGGATCCAGAAGGGTATAAACCCAGTAATCCACGTCGTCCAGAATTCGAAGAACGCGTGGGTTGCGTTCAATGCAGTCTAGCATGAATTGAGCCATGTCTGCCACAGTCCTAACAGAATCCTCATCATGTTCTGCTTGATTGTTGTGATGCACCATCATCATCACCAGCATCACGCCGTCGCCCACCTTCTTCCTCGTCTTCTTCTGCTGTCCATTCCCGCTGAATCGTGGAAGTCCAGCATGCATCGCTCTGTCCCTTGGCAGTGGGGGCATCCAAGTCCTGCTCCAACTCCAGCTGTTACTCGTCCTCTTCTTCAGCATAGCTGGGACCAGCGTTTCCTGAGGCAGATTGCCTGATGTTGGTATCATCATCACGTTGATTGTTGTCCTCTTGAGATTCCCCCACTTGCATCCTGACTGCGGCTTCCTTGATCTGCAACATTGATTTCTTCAGTAAACACAGCAGTGGTATTGTAATGCTGACTGAGGAGTTGTCACCGTTCACAAGCAACGTGGATTGCTCGAAATTTTGAAGGACTTCAGATCCACAGAAGCTTGGTAGCTGTCCGGATGTGCCTCGGTACCGCGCCGTCATGTACTGGACCACTGCACTCTTCTGCTCGCAAAAGCGTGCTAGCATGTGCAGCGTAGAATTCCATCGCGTGGTACATCACACACCAAGCGATGGTTCGGTAGATTGAACCGCTCCTGCATCTTGGCAAGTCCCTCCAAAGCGGTACTGGACTTTCAGAAATATTTGGCCACTCGTTGCACCTTTAGCAGAAGATCTGCCATGCCTGGGTATGTCCTCAGGAACCGCTGAACAACTAGGTTCATAACGTGGGCCAGGCAAGGGATGTGTCTCACCTTAGCCAACTTTAAAGCGCGAATGAGATTGCTCCCATTGATATACACAACCATGCCTGGTTTCAGGTCCAGTGGTGCCAGCCACAAATCGGTCTGTTCCAAATTTCTTCACCTGTGTGCTGCTTATCTCCATGGCAGATCAGCTTCAGTTAGGCTTGCTGACGCATGGCAACAGCTGTGCTGCACTGCTTCCACGATCCTATTGCTGGGTTACCGATGCCGGATGAGGTACAGCTTTGAGAGGCATTGGAGGAGGAGTCAGAGAGGTAGGTGCTGTCATCGACTCTGAGGGACGCCAGTCCAGCAGTTTGTGGCGTGGTCAACACCCTCGCCATAGCCGGTGAGGAGTCGCTGCCAGGCTCCACAAGGTTCACCCAGTGTGCCGTAAGGGAGATGTATCGACCCTGGACAAACGCACTCGTCCAGGTGTCAGTGGTGAGTTGAACCTTGCAGGCAACTGCATTTTTCAAGCTTCGGGTTATTTTGCTAACCACGTGCTCATGTAATGCTGGCACTGCACACCGCGCAAAAAAGAGTAGCGGCTGGGAACCAAATAACGTGGGATGGCCAGCGCCATCATGCACTTAAAGCTGCTTGAGTCCACCACTCGATATGGCAGCATTTTGCAGGCCAGAAACTTGGCTATGCTGGCTGTTAGTGCCATGGCCCGGGGGTCATTTGCTGGTAATTTTCTCTTGCGCTCAAACATCTCCAGGACAGACAACTGAACTGTAGGATCACACACTGAAGGGCAGTTGTTGTTGTCGTCGTTGTTGAAGTCTGGGAAACGTCAAGAGCACTGTTGCGGAAACTGACATCGTCGTCTACTATGGATGTTTGTGCACCACGTAATGGCTGGGCTGCTGCTGAGGAGGGTCTGGTGACCACAACGGAGGCAGTGTTGCTGGGGGCTGGAAGCGAGCCGGTACCCTGACCTTGCGCGTTTGACCACAGAGTGCTATGTTTGGCTAGCATGTGGCGGCGCATGCTGGTGGTGGAGAGGTTATTTTTCCCCCTGCTCAGTCGGGTCCTGCACACCTTGGAAATCACCATGGTAACATCCTCCCTGCAGTCTTCAAAGAAAGCCAAGAGTTTGGAGCTCCTGCTTTGCTGGCGAGTTTGGTCCGTGCCTCTTTTGCGTCTCACTTCTACGCTTGTTGTGTCCAAAATTCCCCGCCTACTTTGTGGCACACGGCAAACTCTTGCAGCAGTGGGTTCTTCAGCAGACTCCTCTGTACTGCTATCCCAACAGCGAGGTTCTACTTGATAATCCGGGTCTTTGTCCACATTGTCCAAAACCTCCTCTTCCATCTCCTCATCTGTGACTGTGTCTGTGTGCAGTGGACTAGAGCTTCCCAGAACACCCTCTGCGCACCTCTCTCCCATGTCTTCAAGATGTTCTCGTTAGACCTCCTGCAATTCCACTTCCTGCACACATTGCTCAGGGATTTAGGTGTCTTTGTCCTCGCTTTGCATTTCAGTGAGTGGTGAATTTTCCTCAGACAATGGTTGTGAATCCAGGCTCAACATTTCTGGCTGTTCCATTGAACTTTCACAGGTGGAAGTTTGTGGGGGTGGGAATAGCTCCTCCGAATAGCCCATTGTGTCCTGAAATAATTGTTCGGACTGGTTATTCGGCCATTGTATGCATGGTGTAGCTGCTGGTTGTGTCACCTTTGTGTCCACTGGCTCCTTGTAACTGGCAGAGGACCTCGTGCGTGACAAGGATGTGCTGGTGCTGCTGCTGCTTAACCCGCTGCTGGACGCTTGAGAGGTCATGCAATTAATTATCCGGTCCTGCTCTTGTGGATTAGTGAGGGTTGTTTGGCTGACACACATGGGTGATATTGAGTGGGTTTTCTTAGGTGCTCCACTGCGGCCTCTACGTGAACCATCAGGGGAAACACCTCTTCCCTTGCCCCTCCCTCTTTCACTAGATTTCTTCATTATGGTTGTACTGATCCCAGCAGTACATGCACGCTGACTGGCAGTACAGTGGCAATAGACAATGTTATATACTGGTGGCGGAAGTACTACTGATCCCAGCAGTACACGCTGACTGGCAGTACAGTGGTAATAGACAATGCTATATACTGGTGGCTGAAGTACTACTGATCCCAGCAGTACTCGCACCCTGACTGGTACAGTGGCAAATACACTATGAGGCTGGGGGGCCCTGGCTAGCCTGGCTGGTGAGTCCTAACCTGCCTGCCTGCCTACCCAAAGCTAAACCCAAACACAAGTGGAAGGACAGCACTCTCTTCTGTATCTCAAGCAGTAATGGGAATCTCCCCAGCTCAGTTCGGCAGGCATTGTTTGAGGTACTCTGATGGACATGGAGAAGGTGTTTGCAGAACTCAAGGTGGAATATGTCTGTTGGGTTGGATTCCCATTTGTTAATGTTTGGTTAAAAAGGTTCAATAAAGTTTATGAAAGTTAATGTTAATGCATTTCTTGCATTGCTGCTTGCTTTTTTTTTTTTTTTTCTTCTCTTTCCATCCTTTACCCTTCCAGGTGGACAGAGACCGGAACGACTGATCGACCAACCAGCTGCAGCACTGATGGTGCATCCTGACAGAAGCATTGCGCATCTGTCAGATTACACATGTCGGTGCATGCAGCACTGCAGGACAAGATTTCTCCTCTGCAGTAAGATATGTTTGCCAAGGCATATGAGCAGAGGGGGCGGTGTTGGAGTTTCTACGCTTTGGCAAGCAATTTGTATCAAAACTGGCAAAGATTTGTTTCATCCACATCGATCAATGTGAATGGATTAAATTGGGTTTGCCAGGGCATAGGAGCAAAGTGGGTTTGGAAAATTTTGTGGGCGGTGCTCCTATGTCCTGGCAAACGCCATGCCTCCCCCCCTCTTTTCACATATTTTGGCAGATATTTTTTCATCCACATTGATCAATGCAAATGCGAGAATCTTTGCCGTTCATTTCTCCTTTTATGGAAAAAAAAAAGTGCATCACCCATATGCCCAATATAAGGATTATAGCAGAAGCTCCGAATACTGGCCATACGTGTAATGATTGCAGAGAAAAAAAATTCCACTACCTTGTGACAAAAAAAAATCTGTTATGAACTCACCATACCCCTCACAGAATACCTTGGGGTGTCTTCTTTCCAGAATGGGGCCACTTTTGGGGTTCCTATACTGCCCTGGCATTTTAGGGGCCCTAAACCATGAGGAATAGTCTGAAAACCAAATGAGTAAAATTGACCTGTGAAATCTTGAAGGTACTCATTGGACTTTGGGCCCCTTTGCACAGCTGGGCTGCAAAAAAGGGTCACACATGTGGTACCGCCATACTCGGGAGAAGTAGTATCATGTGTTTTGGGGTGTATTTTTACACATGCCCATGCTGGGTGGTAGAAATATCTCTGGACAATTTAGTGTAAACAAAATAAAAAAGTTGTCCTTTACAGAGCTATTTCTCCCACCCAGCATTGATATGTGTGAAGACACCCCAAAACACATTATACTACTTTTCCTGAATACGGCGATACCACGTGTGACACTTTTTTGCTGCCTAGCTGCACAAAGGGGCCCAATGAGCACCCCATAGGGCTGGTGCACACCGAGCGGCTTTTTGGGCGTTTTCAGATCCGCTTGCGGCTGCGGATCTGCTTGGTCAATGTATCTCAATGGGGTGGTGCACACCAGAGCGGGAGGCGTTTTGCAGAAACGAAAAATGCCTGGGTGAGGCATTTTTTGGATTTCGGATGCGTTTCTGCCTCAATGTTAAGTATAGGAAAAACGCAAACCGCTCTGAAAAACGCCTGTTCAGAGCGGTTTTGCAGGCGTTTTTGTTACAGAAGCTGTTCAGTAACAGCTTTACTGTAACAATATATGAAATCTACTATACTGAAATCCGCAGCAGCAATCCGCAAAACGCTAGCAAAACGCCTCATAAAAATAAAAAAAAGCGTTTAAAAATCTGCTAGCATTTTGCGGATCTGCTAGCGGGTTTTGGTGTGCACCAGCCCATACAGAGGAGAATGTTTCTCCTCTGTATGTCAGTGTATACAAGCTGTGTTTTTCAGTTTTGTTCAGGAACCAGTCCGACGAAGGCTTTCTATAAGTCGAAAGCTCACTGTTTATCCATCTCTAAGTTAGCCAATAAATGGTATCATCCTGATTCAAAACTTGTTGCTTTTACTCATGGCTAACACGGTACAACACTTTACTGCTTCTACTTATTGGAAAAAGACATACAAATTTTAAAAGAACTTTAAGGCAGGACAGTCCACTGTTTCGGGCTCCTGCCCATCTTCATGCTGCCTAGTTCTGAAGTAACATACAAAAACACCAACATATATACAGAAAAACAACCAATCACTGAGTGTATACTAATTAGAGGACCTGATGGGAAACAGCCTATATACATATCTAGTCACACCTCCAACTCCCCCATTGGTGGATCTGAGCAAGATTTAAACATTCAAACAATAAGTCAATAATGGCTGAATAAAATATCAGGCATGCCTCTAAGATGTATTGGCAAAATATCAGCCATGGTGGAATATGCTGAATAGCAGAAAAAAGAAAAAAAATCCAAAAAGTAACATTTTATTAAAGAAAAAAAAACATCAAAATCCGCATGGAAATGACGCATAAACGCGTCAATAAGACGCGACGCCATACCCGCATATGCATACAGATGACGCAATAATGCATATCCTCTATCTAGACTACTGATGACCAAAAATACGCATCTGTGCCGGACGTATAAACGCATGAGACAAGCGCTCAAAAAAATGACGCATGAACGCATCAAAAATTATGCATCAATAAAACCACCTGGAAAGTGCCACATGAACGCGTCCTAACTATACGCAATCTTTGCGACTAAAAATACATGTCAAAATTAACCAAACACCAAAAAATGTCAGCCAAAAAAATGCTCCAAAAATGTCAAATGTCAAACAAATGCCATAAAAATGCCATATATGAAAAAATCAATTCAGCAATTTCCACCCATGGTATACAAAATCAGATGATTGGTAGTATAATAAAAAATATCCAATAAAAGAAAGAAAGCTAATAAGGCCTATAAATATAGATCTATGAGTTTATCAGTATCACCAATCTAGTCTCAAATCATACTCTTTATTTAACGCACTATTCACAGTGTCAAGTTCTCTGATCCCTTTAGATTCTAACCTTAATAATCTAGACAATCTATCACCCCCTTTATTATCCTGTTTAACCCCATCGATGACACAAACCCTAAGCTGACTAACATTGTGCCCAAAGGTAGTAAAATGCTCTGAAACGGCCTGATCCATATTCTTTTTGCGAATGGTAGATTTGTGCGAGGCCAAACGATCTTTCAATCTCTGTCGTTTGGCCAACATAGCACTTACCACATGGGCATTTGAGCATATAAACCACCCAACGAGAATCATAAGTGTATCTATCTCGTATGGCATATCGTTTACCACTCATAGGGTGAAAAAAGGTATCACCCTTAATGAGGTTATTACAAATATGACATTTTAAACAGGGAAAAATGACACATTGCTTTGGTTGTTTATTAATACTGATATCAGAATGAACCAATTTACTCCTAAGGGAGGGTGCTCTTTTGTAACAGAACATAGGGGGGGGCAATTAAATTCCTTAATATAAGGTAATGAATCCCTAAGAATATTCCAGTGTCGTCTAATACAACGTTCCACTTGACTACTGACTACACTATAAGTGGAAACAAATGCAAACCTATCTTGTTTGTCTTGTCTACCAGAGCCTCTCCTTCTCCTACCCCCACCTGGTCTATTATCAAGTTGGTTAAGAAGTAATTTGGTAGGGTAAAAGATACATGACATCAAAACAGATGAAGGTTACATAAATGTCTACAGGTGAGGCAGACCTTTGTATCCCTCTGCTTGCACAGCTCATCCTTCTCTTTGGTCAAATACCACATGGGCATATTGGGCATATTCCAGTAGTGGAAGCTTCAGTTTCTTCCTCTTCAAGAAGTTCCTCAGCTTCCTGCTGGAATATGGTAAATAGAACATTACACACTGGCTATGTAAAGAGCACAATCTCTGCATGTAAGACAAGCTACTGTTCCACTATGTAGTGTTTACCAGACCGACTTCCAACCACCGCAGGGTAATGCTGAAGACTTTTTTTCCCCAGCAGAAGACTGCATCTGAACTCTTACAAAACCTCCCTGTAAATGAGCTTACCTTCCAGAAGCAGGTCCTGCGGTGTCTCTGGCATGGTCCGGGTGAGCGGCGGGGCTTCTGCACTGGAACCTTCTGGCGGCATCCCCGGATTCCCTCAACTTGCAAGTGCACGGTGCGACCTTTGAGTTGCGCGCGAGTTCTGATAAGCCTTATAGGCTTAGGAGGAGGATTTAGGGGTGACATCACCAGGTGGGAGTGGTTTCCGATAGGGCATTCTTGTATTTAAGGCAAGAGCATTCATTGCTCAGCGACCTTGATACTAATCAGTTTGCTGGTTCTAGGTCTAGCTAGCTACTTTGAGCTACATTGATATATTGTGTAGACGCACACTATATATGTACTCCAGTTAGTCAGTCGTTTGTTATTTTTGTATATCGTCTTATGTTCTTATTGAACATCTGTTTGTATATTATTCTGTGTACCGACCTCTTGCTTGCCTTTTTGACCTCGCTCCTCTCTAGCTCCTCTGTACCGCTGCCATCTAATTTACGTTGCCGACTCGGCCTGTCCCTGACTTTGTTTCTGCCTGATCCACTCAATACGACTGACATCTGATTTACGTTTATAACTTTGCTCAATTATTGACTACAATTTAGCATATGGACTCTGTACTTTGATATAGTGGCTTGCAAAAGTATTCAGCCCCCTTGAAGTTTTCCACATTTTGTCATATTACTGCCACAAACATGAATCAATTTTATTGGAATTCCATGTGAAAGACCAATACAAAGTGGTGTACACATGAAAAGTGGAATGAAAATCAAACATGATTCCAAACACTTTTTACAAATAACTGCAAAGTGGAGTGTGCACAATTATTCAGTCCCCTTTGGTCTGAGTACAGCCAGTTGCCCTAAGACATTGCCTGATGAGAGCTGATGACTAAATAGAGTGCACCTGTGTGTAATCTAATGTCCGTACAGATAAAGCTGCTCTGTGACGGCCTCAGAGGTTGTCTAAGAGAATCTTGGGTGCAACAACACCATGAAGTCCAAAGAACACACCAGACAGGTCAGGGATAAGGTTATTGAGAAATTTAACCACTTAACATCTCAGTCGTTTTCAGCTTATGCATCCGAGCAATGTTCACCTCCCATTCATTAGCCTATAACTTTATCACTACTTATCACAATGAACTGATCTATAGCTTGTTTTTTCCGCCACCAATTAGGCTTTCTTTGGGGGGTACATTTTGCTAAGAGCCACTTTACTGTAAATGCATTTTAACAGGAAGAATAAGAAAAAAAATGAAAAAAATCATTATTTGTCAGTTTTCGGCCATTATAGTTTTAAAATAATACATGCCTCCATAATTAAAACCCACGTATTGTTATTGCCCATTTGTCACGGTTATTTCACCATTTAAATTATGTCCCTATCACAATGTATCGCGACAATATTTTATTTGGAAATAAAAGAGCATTTTTTCCGTTTTGCATACATCACTATTTACAAGCTTATAAAAAAAAAATAGAGAGAAATATTTCATCTTTACATAGATATTTAAAAAGTTTAGACCCTTAGGTAAATATTTATGTGTTTTTTTTTTTTTTATAGTAATGTTTTTTTTGTTTTTTTTATTAAACATTTTATGTGGGCATTTTTGGGAGGGTGGGTTTTAAAAGTGTTTTATTTGGGGAAATATTGGTGTATTGTAATGTTTTTGGGCATTTACATGTAGTTTTACATTTTGGCCACAAGATGGCAATCTCAATTTTTTTTTACATGACGTCACTCTAAGCGTACAATGTACGCTTAGAGGGACACAGCTTCAGAAAGAGCGAAGCTTCCGAGAAAAGCTGTCGCTTTTTCAGCGGGGGAGAGGAATCAATGATCGGGCTCCCCAGCCCGATACATTGATTCCGTGGCTACCGACTCCGCAGCCGGGAGTGCGCGTGCACGCGCGCGATCGGCCTCGGGAGCGCGCCTGTCCTCCTTGACGTTTTTATACGTCAAGGAGGACAAAGTGGTTAAAGCAGGCTTAGGCTACAAAAAGATTTCCAAAGCCTTGAACATCCCACGGAGCACTGTTCAAGCGATCATTAAGAAATGGAAGGAGTATGGCACAACTGTAAACCTACCAAGACAAGGCTGTCCACCTAAACTCACAGGTAGAGATGGGCCAAACGTGTTTGCCGGCGAACCCAGGGTGGTTCGCCTTCGCCGGCGAAGGCGAACTTTCCCGGGAGTTCGATTCACCCCATAATGCTCTGAGGGTCAACTTTGACCCTCTGCATCACAGTCAGCAGGCACATTGTAGCCAATCCGGCTATACTTAGCCCTGGAGCCCCACCCACCCTTATATAAGGCAGGCTCCGGCGGTCATTAGTGTGCCTGCTATAGACAGACTAGGGACAGCTGCTGCAGACTTGTTCTCCTAGAGACAGATTTGTCAGGCTCTTGCCTTCTTAGCTTGCTCCTAGCTGAATCTTATTGCTGTAATAGCACCAAGAACAGCTCTGTTCAGAGCTCATCCTGCTCGTGTGATCAATTTTTTTTCTGTGTTTAAAACTGACACTTGTGTTGCTTAGACAGCATTGCTAATTCATACTGTGTCCCACTGCCAGCAGCAGCAGCACATTCAGTGACTACCTGTGTGTGTGAGACACTTGTGTTGCAGCATTGCTAATTCATACTGTGTGTCCCCCACTGCCAGTAGCCCACCAGCACCAGCATCAGCAACACATTCAGTGACTACCTGTGTGTGTGACAGGGAGCTGCACATTGTACTACCGACCCAGTACTGCATTTACCTACTACTAGTACCTGTTGTGTTTAGTTAACCCACCTCATCACTGCATACACCTACGTTTGTGTTGAGTGAACCCACCTTGCTGCACATACCTACCTTTTCTGTTGAGTGAACTCACCTCACTGCATATATAACTACCTTTGGGTTGAGTGAACTCACCTCACTGCATATACCTAGCTTCCCCCCGAGATGGACAAAATGGAAAAACCAGGTAGAGGAAGAGGTAGAGGCAGACCCAGAGGAAGGCCACCTGGCACTGGAAGGTCTGTGCGAGGTGTTGTTGCTGTGATTTTCGTGCGGACCTGGCCCAAAGTACAGTGCTCAGAAGAAGGCACGTGCCATCACTTTTCAAAATTGTGAGGACGTGCTTGAGTATTTTACACAGAACACCTTATCTCCCGCAGCCACCAGCGCTACAACAAGCACAACATCCGCTGCATTTGACACTTCGCAGGAGTTATTTGGTGGTGGTGGTGGTGAAATCACTGATTCACAGCCACTACTGCAACAACAAGAAGGCGCAGGTACACCACCTCATACGTCTGAGTTAGGTGGCAATAGTATGGACGTAACGTGTGAGGAGGGGTATGATGAACCACCTGAAGTTGGTGCAGTTGTGGAGTTGTCTGAGGAAAGCGAAGCTGGGCAGGAGGATTATGATGACGATTATACGAATGGCACGTATGTTCCCAATAGAGGAGATTACCAGGGGGACAGTTCAGAGGGGGAGCCAGAGAGGAGTAGGAGGAGACGACTCCATGATAGAAGCAGAGGGAGCTCGTCCTCAGAAACAGCTGGGGTCAGTGTCCGGCGCCATGTATTGCCAGCTATGGCCAGCCAGCCAACATGCCCTTCAAGGTCAGCTGTTGATGCCACCGTAGTGCCATCACCCCAGGGGGGCTCAGCGGTTTGAAAATATTTTAACGTGTGTGCCTCAGATAGGAGCAAAACCATCTGTTCTGTCTGCCTCCGAAAATTGAGCCGTGGAAAGGCCAACACTCACGTAGGGACAAGTGCCTTACGAAGGCACCTGGAGAAAAAGCACAAACAGCTATGGGAAGAATACCTGAGGAAAAGCAGCACCCCTCAAAAGTCAAGCCACCCTCCTTCTCCTCTTCCTCCTTTAGGTGCATCATCTTCATCCGCTTTCTCCCTTGATCCTTCACAGCCGCCCTCCTTCACACCGCCTCTGCCCTTGAGCGGTTCCTTCTCCTCTGCCCACAGCAGTAGCCAGGTGTCAGTGAAGGAAGTCTTTGAGCGGAAGAAGCCAATTTCGGCCAGTCACCTTCTTGCCTAGCGTCTGACAGCTGGTGTGGCGGAACTATTAGCTCGCCAGCTATTACCATACAAGCTGGTGGAGTCAGAGGCTTTCCGTAAATTTGTGGCCATTGGGACACCACAGTGGAAGATATGAGGCCACACTTATTTTTCGCTATGAAAGGCCATACCCAAACTGTACCGTGCAGTTCAGAGGCAAGTGGTGTCATCTATTGCGAAGAGCGTTGGGTCAAGGGTCCACCTGACCACAGATGCCTGGTCTGCCAAGCACGGGCAGGGCTGCTACATTACGTACACAGCCCATTGGGTCAACCTGGTGACCGATGGCAGCAAGCAGGGAGTACGTGGCTGCGCAGCGGACCGACTTGTGACACCTCCACGGCTTGCAGGCAGGCCTCCTGCCACCTCCTCTCCTTCTCCAGCTACATCCTCTTCGCTGTCAATCTCCTCCTCCTCAGCTGAGTGTCAGTTGAACTCTAGCGGTGCTGCCATCTCCTCTTCCTCTCCAGCTACACAGCCCCATCTCCCCAGAGCCTACGCTGCATGCCAGGTACGACAGTGTCACGCAATTTTAGACATGTCTTGCCTCAAAGCGGAGAGTCACACTGGAGCAGCTCTCCTGGCTGCTCTTAACAAACAGGTGGAGCAATGGCTGACCCTGCACCAGCTGGAGATCGGCAACGTGGTGTGTGATAACGGCAGCAATCTCCTTTCCGCTTTGAATTTGGGAAAGCTGACACATGTACCCTGCATGGCACATGTGCTGAATCTGGTCGTGCAAAGATTTGTCTCAAAGTACCCAGGCTTAGAGGACGTCCTGAAGCAGACCAGGAAGTTGTGTGGGCATTTTAGGCGGTCTTATACGGCCATGGCACGCTTTGCGGACATTCAGCGGAAAAACAACTTGCCGGTAAGATGCTTGATATGCGATAGCCCAACTCGCTGGAATTCCACCCTGCCCAGCTTCGCTTGCCTCAGACAAATACAAACTTGCACCATCAGTAGGTCCTTCATCCTCCTGACACGTTACATCCATAGTGTTGCCGCGTAACTCAGACATATGAACTGGTGAAAATTCATCTGGCTGTAACAACAATGGCTGTGCATCAGTGATTTCACCACTAAATAATTCTTGCGAAGTGTCAAATGCAGCGGAAGTGGTGCTAGTAGTAGCGCTGGTGGCTGAGCAAGATGAGGTGTTCTGTGTCGCTAAATACTCAACCACATCCTGACAATCTTGGGAGGTGATGGGACGTGCCTTCTTCCGAGCACTGTACTGTGGGCCAGGTCCACACGAAATTACATTTACACGACCTCGCGCAGACCTGCCGGGTGGCCTTCCTCTGGCTCTGGCACTACCTCTTCCTCTACCTGTTTTGTCCATATCGGGTATGCACGGAGTGGTATATCACACTGCGTGCACTCACGTAGGTAGGTGGGTTCACTTAACTGCACAGGTATGCGCACTGATGCGGTGGGTTCACTGAACAGAACAGGTATACAGTGGCGGGTTCACAGAACAGGTATGCAGTGGCGGGTTCACTAAACAGAACAGGTATACAGCAGTGCTGGGCCGAAATTACGCATTAGCGTAATTACGCATCGTAATTCACTACAAATGCACCGTAAGCGTTACGTGTAAGGCTACGGTATTACACGTAATTAATTACGCATAGACCGTTGGGTTACGTTTTACGCGTAACAAATTACGCGTAAGACAGTAAACTCCCATTGAAATTACACAGTGTGCCGTAATCGCGTAATATTACGCTCCCGTATAATATAAAAAAGCCGCCGACTTTAAGGGTTAATAGCAAAGCCCCCTTAAGTGCTAAGAGCCTCAAATTTGGAGAATATATTAAGGAGATCAGAAGGAATAAGAGGAAAAAATTTTTTTTCAAAAAGACCTTATAGTTTTTGAGAAAATCGATTTTTAAGTTTCAAGGGCGAAAATGTCTTTTAAATGCGGAAAATGTCAGTTTTTTTTGCACAGGTAACAATAGTGTTTTATTTTCATAGATTCCCCCAAGTGGGAAGAGTTTTACTTACTTCGTTCTGAGTGTGGGAAATATAAAAAAAAAACGACGTGGGGTCCCCCCTCCCAGACCTCTTTAACCCCTTGTCCCCCATGCAGACTGGGATAGCCAGAATGCGGAGCACCGGCCGCGTGGGGCTCCGCACCCTGACTATACCAGCCCGCATGGTCCATGGATTGGGGGGTCTCGGAAGGGGAGGGGCAGCCAAGCTTTCCCCTCCCCCTCCGAGCCCTTGTCCAATCCAAGGACAAGGGGCTCTTCTCCACCTCCGATGGGCGGTGGAGGTGGAGGCCGCGATTTCCTGGGGAGGGGTTCATGGTGGCATCTGGGAGTCCCCTTTAAAAAGGGGTCCCCCAGATGCCCACCCCCCTCCCAGGAGAAATGAGTATAGAGGTACTTGTAGTACCCCTTACCCATTTCCTTTAAGAGTTAAAAGTAAATAAACACACAAACACATAGAAAAAGTATTTTAATTGAACAAAAAACATAACCACGAAAAAAGTCCTTTAATATTCTTAATTAACCATTAATACTTACCTGTCCCTTTAAAAGCCAGTTCCCACGCAATATCCTCGGAAATATACTAATCAGTTACAATGTAACAACTTTGTTACTTTGTAACACCACCGCACCCGACGTCACTCGCCGCTCACCCGCCGGCCGCCGCATACACGCTAGTCCCCGCCGGCTCCCGCCGTCCACTCCGCCCACACCTGTCACTCATATACATGCTGGCACCCATGGGTGCCAGCATGTATATATGTGACATGTGGGAGAGGCGGGGAGGGCAGCGGAGCCGGCGGGGACTTAGCGTCCCTTCACCCGACAGAGCTCTGAGCTATATTAGCTCAGAGCTCTCGAAAGCATCTTTGTATTTGGGCTCCAAGGAGCCCCATTGGTCCTTAGCAGACCAATGGGGTTCCTTCAAATCAGAAGGAACCCCATTGGTCTGCTAAGGACCAATGGGGCTCCTTGGAGCCCAAATACAAAGATGCTTAGAGAGCTCTGAGCTATAGCTCAGAGCTCTGTCGGTCCGTGCAGCGCAGACGCGGTGGTGGCGGCGGCGGTGAGTGACGTCGGGTGCGGCGTAGTTACAATGTAACAAAGTTGTTACATTGTAATAACTTTGTTACATTGTAACTGATTAGTATATTTCCGAGGATATTGCGTGGGAACTGGCTTTTAAAGGGACAGGTAAGTATTAATGGTTAATTAAGAATATTAAAGGACTTTTTTCGTGGTTATGTTTTTTGTTCAATTAAAATACTTTTTCTATGTGTTTGTGTGTTTATTTACTTTTAACTCTTAAAAGAAATGGGTAAGGGGTACTACAAGTACCTCTATACTCATTTCTCCTGGGAGGGGGGTGGGCATCTGGGGGACCCCTTTTTAAAGGGGACTCCCAGATGCCACCATGAACCCCTCCCCAGGAAATCGCGGCCTCCACCTCCACCGCCCATCGGAGGTGGAGAAGAGCCCCTTGTCCTTGGATTGGTCAAGGGCTCGGAGGGGGGGGGAAAGCTTGGCTGCCCCTCCCCTTCCGAGACCCCCCAATCCATGGACCATGTGGGCTGGTATAGTCAGGGTGCGGAGCCCCACGCGGCCGGTGCTCCGCATTCTGGCTATCCCAGTCTGCATGGGGGACAAGGGGTTAAAGAGGTCTGGGAGGGGGGACCCCACGTCGTTTTTTTTTTATATTTCCCACACTCAGAACGAAGTAAGTAAAACTCTTCCCACTTGGGGGAATCTATGAAAATAAAACACTATTGTTACCTGTGCAAAAAAAACTGACATTTTCCGCATTTAAAAGACATTTTCGCCCTTGAAACTTAAAAATCGATTTTCTCAAAAACTATAAGGTCTTTTTGAAAAAAAAAATTTTCCTCTTATTCCCACTGATCCCCTTAATATACCCTGTGAATTTGGTGTTCCTAAATTTTAAGCAGGCTTTGCTATTAACCGTTAAAGTCGGCGGGTTTTTAAATGTATATATTTTTCCTTTGAAACTTTAACATCGATTTTCTCAAAAACTATAAGGTCTTTTTGAAAAAAATTTTTTTCCTCTTATTCCTTCTGATCTCCTTAATATATTCTCCAAATTTGAGGCTCTTAGCACTTAAGGGGGCTTTGCTATTAACCCTTAAAGTCGGCGGCTACCTAACATTGATCCATGCGTCAACTTTTCCGCTTGGCAGCATGACCTTACGCATTAATTGCTAGTAGGATTTTACGCATAAACCTATATCGTAATAACCTGAATTACGGTACACTTACGCGTAATTGCGTAAGTGCTATGCGTAATTATAGACATGTACCGAAATTGACTGTCTATGCCGTAAGCGTAATTTCGTAATGCGTAATAGCGTAAAATTACGCGTAATGATCCGTAAGCGTAGCTTTCTCCATTACGACCAGCACTGGTATACAGTGGCGGGTTCACTAAACAGAACAGGTATACAGTGGCGGGTTCACAGAACAGGTATGCAGTAGCAGGTTCACTGAACACAACAGGTATGCAGTGGCGGGTTCACTGAACAGGTATACAGTGGCGGGTCCACTGAACAGAACAGGTATGCAGTGGCGGGTTCACTAAACAGAACAGGTATACAATGGCGGGTTCACTAAACAGAACAGGTATACAGTGGCGGGTTCACAGAACAGGTATGCAGTGGCAGGTTCACTGAACACAACAGGTATGCAGTGGCAGGTTCACTGAACAGGTATACAGTGGCGGGTCCACTGAACAGAACAGGTATGCAGTGGCGGGTTCACTAAACAGAACAGGTATACAGTGGCGGGTTCACTAAACAGAACAGGTATACAGTGGCGGGTTCACTGAACAGGTATGCAGTGGCAGGTTCACTGAACACAACAGGTATGCAGTGGCGGGTTCACTGAACAGGTATACAGTGGCGGGTCCACTGAACAGAACAGGTATGCAGTGGCGGGTTCACTAAACAGAACAGGTATACAATGGCGGGTTCACTAAACAGAACAGGTATACAGTGGCGGGTTCACAGAACAGGTATGCAGTGGCAGGTTCACTGAACACAACAGGTATGCAGTGGCAGGTTCACTGAAAAGGTATACAGTGGCGGGTCCACTGAACAGAACAGGTATGCAGTGGCGGGTTCACTGAACAGGTATACAGTGGCGGGTCCACTGAACAGAACAGGTATGCAGTGGCGGGTTCACTGAACAGGTATGCAGTGGTGGGTTCACAGAACAGGTATGCAGTGGTGGGTTCACAGCACAGGTATGCAGTGGTGGGTTCAATGAACAGGTATACAGTGGCGGGTCCACTGAACAGAACAGGTATGCAGTGGCAGGTTCACAGCACAGGTATGCAGTGGTGGGTTCACAGCACAGGTATGCAGTGGTGGGTTCACAGCACAGGTATGCAGTGGTGGGTTCACAGCACAGGTATGCAGTGGTGGGTTCACAGAACAGGTATGCAGCCAGACAGGAACAAGTTAAGCCTAACTAATCTTTCCCTGAGAGACAGTCTGCAGCAGCTCGCCCTACTCTCACTAACGCAGGCAGAACACGAGTGACCGTAATGGCCGCCGCTGCCTGCCTTATATAAGGGGGGGTGGGGCTCCAGGGGCTAGTGTAGCCCAATTGGCTACACTGGGCCTGCTGACTGTGATGTAGAGGGTCAAAGTTGACCCTCCATGTGCATTATGGGGCGAACCGAACTTCCGCAAAGGTTCGCCTGCGGGACGCGAACGCGAACCACGGAAGTTTGCATGGAACCGTTCGCAGGCGAACCGTTCGGCCCAACTCTACCTCTGGGCATTGAAGTTCACCCCTCCCATGTTGACATTATATTCGTGGAGGACAAGGGGCTTTTCAATGACCTCAGTTGCCTATTGAATTTGGACTGTCGTGTCTGTGTGAATGGTGGACAGAAAGTAAACATCCCTCTACTTCACCGCGAGCAGGTCGCCAGTATGCAAGGCGGCCCTCTGCCCCCGTTCAAGTTTGGTGGTAACAAGCCGTTGGGGGAAGCCCTGGCGACTAGGCCGTGCAGTTCCAAAGCATCGGATTCCTTCTAACTTTAAGTGCTGATAGAGGGCCACACTTGTGTAATAGTTGTCCACATAAAGATGGTACCCCTTCTGGAACAAGGGTGACACCAAGTCCCACACCACCTTTCCACTGCTCCCCAGGTAGTCAGGGCATCCGACCGGCTCCAATTTTGAGTCTTTTCCCTCATAGACCCTAAAACTACATGTATAGCCTGTGGCCCTTTCACAGAGCTTATACAGTTTCACCCCATACCGGGCGCGCTTGCTTGGGATATACTGTTTGATGCCAAGGCGCCTGGTAAAGCGTAAGAGGGACTAGTCTACGCAGATGTTCTGTTCAGTGGTATAAACATCTGCAAATGTTGACAGGTGGTCTACGAGGGGCCGAATTTTGTGGAGCCGGTCATAAGCAGGGTGGTCCTTTTTATGACAGGTTCTTTCGTCATTGAAGTGCAGGAAGCGCATGATGGACTCAAATCGTGTCCTGGACATGGCAGCAGGGTACAAGGGAACATGTACTGGGTTTGTAGACCAATACGACCGCAATACATTCTGTTTCATTAGTCCCAAGTGAAGGATAAGGGCCAAAAAGATTTTAAGTTCGGAAACTTGGACTGGTTTCCACTGGAAAGGCTGGGCATAGCTGCTATCCGGGTTCTCGGTAATGAATTATGTGGCTTTACGGTTGGTCTCAACCACAAGTCCAAGAGAACCTGGGTGATGAACAGCTGCAAAAAGTCTTGGTGGGTGGGAAGTGGGGTCTCAGAGGCAATCAAACAATCACGGGACAATCGAAGCAGATCACGGGACAATCAAATACAAGTGCAGCACAATCGAATACAATCACAGCACAGTCAAATACAATGCACTCGGAAGGTGATTAGGGGGGGTCTGAGGGCGATTTGAGGGGGTGGGGGGTTGATCAGGAGCCCGCACGGGGCAGACTGAGTCCTGATCTGATGAGAGGCAGACACAGGGGGTTACTGATCGAAGATCAGTTAGTGATTGCTGGGGAGGACAGATAAAAACAATGCACAGGGGATGTAATCAGGAGGGGGGTCTGAGGGTAATCGAGGGAGGGTCTGGGCAGATGATCGGTTGCCCTTGCGGGGCAGTTAGGGACTGCTCTGATGGGTGGGGGTGCTGAGGGGTGATGGACAGGTGTTAGACAGGTGATCAGAAGGGGATCAGGAGGTAAGCTAGCTGTAAACAGATGTATACAGTATACAGGGGGGTAGTCTGGGGGTGATCTAAAGGTAGGGGGGGGGATCAGGGGTGATTAGGAGGCAGTTAGGGATCTAATCTAGGAGATAGCATTGATAGTTAGTGACGGGGAGGGGTTTAGAGGGGTGCAAGGGTGCTGGCAGGGGTCTGCTGGGGTGATCAGGGGGGGGGTCTGAAGGCTGGGGTGGGAGATCAGGGGGGCTGTGTGGGAAAGTGTGGTGTATACTTACTAGTGCTTCCTCCTCGCTGGTGGTCTCTGGAACAAAGAGACCATGAGGCGAGGAGGAAGCGTGAATAAAGCACTTTGTTTACCTAACAAAGTGCCTTATACACTTTAATTGGCGGAATTTGTGTATTCCTCCGCCCGCCGGCGCTGCTAATTGGTTGGGGGGCTGGAGTCTAAGTGCCCGGCCATCGATCCCCGGCGGAGGATCGTGTCACGGATGACGCGATCGCTCCGCCCATGCCCCTAAAAGGACCGCCGCCTCTGTGCGTTAGCCGGTCCTTAGGCCTTCCACTTTCTGACCGCCCCTGTGCAGTGGGTGGTCGTTAAGTGGTTAATGCAGTGTACAGAAATTTAACTTTAATATTAAAACTTAATGAAGCTAGAACGTCACACCATAACAGTTAAATTTAACATTATAAGTGGCATATATTCCCAGAGACCGCGACTGCTTATGTAAATGTGGTAAACATCTTCTCCGAGTAGGAGCACTATAATGAATTGCAATTGCAGACCTCTCCTCTTCTGCACTGTTCTTAACTATACATGGGCAGTGAAAGGAGGGCAGAGAGGTGGACAAACAGGGCACAGGAAGACATGAGGGGGACAAAAGTGGCACAGAAAGACAAGGGCAGAGTGGGGGACACAAGAGGGCAGAGGGGGGAAATCAGGCACAGGAAGACACAGGATGGCAGAGAGGGGGAAAAGCGGGGTACAGAGATACACAGGGGGGCAGACAAGGACAAGGTAACCAACCAGGGCACGGAGGACAACTGGGATGCAGGAGGTACAAGGGGAACACAGTAATTGGGGGGAGAACATCTACAAGATGCTCCTGGACCATGGAAGCACCAGGTTTAGTATTTTTCCCCTTGTTGTTTGCCCTCTAAACCCAGGTGCATGTTTTAGTTCAGAGCATCTTATATTCCCGAAAAAATTACAGTAAGTAATATTTATTCACCCCCCCCCCCCCCCTTAATATGAACACCCTTTATGTGGAGATTTTTTTTTTCTTTCTTGTTTTAAATGAAACTGTGCGGCGCAGGTCACTTAAGGGATGTTTTATACCAGGCTTTCTCAACAAGGGTTCCCTGGACCCCCAGGGCTCCTTCAGTAATCTGCAGGGGTTCCTTGGCATTCCCCCCATCAAGCATGTCGAGGGGAGGGGGAAGTATAATAGAGCACATTATAATAGGGGGTACTGTACAAATAAGCACTAAATTATGTCTCAAAGTAATAATGGGCCCTTTAATAAAAAGCACTAGGATAAGGAGGCAGTATAATAGGGGGGTAGTGAAATAAACAGCCTCACCTAGACCACGCCTCCTGCAAAATAAATGCAGGGTTCCTTGAGATCCAAAAGTTACTTGCAGGGTTCCTCCAGGGTAAAAAGGGTGAGAAAGGCTGGTTTACACTGTACACACATCGCTCTAATTTTCAGATCACACGCATTTTGCCAATTGCTAAGGACACTAGTAAGATAATTGAAATTACAGCGCCTATTTTTCACTTGTGTATTTGGAATCTGTGATAAGACAATGAAAAAACAAGCCTTTGCAGTTTATTATTGCCTTTAATTTTCCATTAAGTGCTACTGAATCAGATATGTACCTGCACTGTAAAACTGCATGGCATTGCAAAGAAAAGACAAAAACCAGTTGCTTGCATGTGAGATTTATAGCATAATACAGCCCGAGCTGTTACACATGATGTATACTGTACTGGGCAGAAATTGAAAGCTACACTTGTTAGCCTATACAGTAGCAATGGCAAATTCTAAATCTGCATTTATAGGAGGGGGGGGGGGGGTGAAAACCTGGGTTGTAGGGGTGAAAACCATGGATGTAGGTCTTTTTTTCAACCTAAATAACTAACCTACTGCCAAAAATGCTCACCTTGATTCTCTTTTTACTTTTCTTTGCAGCCTCTGCTTTCATGGCTGTGGTAACCCTGAGAATGATCAGTCTTCCGTGAGGTGATGGCACGATCTCCTGCAGAAGCATCTTTGGTGTGCCCCCTTTGCCCTTTAACCTCTTACCCTGAATGCCATATTCCTCATCTTTCTTCTGCTCATGTTCAACACGTTGCCCAGGGCCGGATTTACCATAAGGCACTGTAGGCACGTGCCTACAGGCGCCTGATTGGACAAAGGCGGGGTTTAATAACGTCCCCGCAAAATGAAAAACCTTAAGAAGTGATCCTCCATTACAGTGCCGATCGCCCCGCCCACTCGCGTCATGATCCTGCGGCCGCAACTACAGTGAGGGACGGGGTGGCTATTCACAAGTGGTCATTCTATCCTGCTCTACCCGCCCACCGGCGCCGTATTCATGCCTGCCTGCACGCAGCTGTGAAACATGCAAGTGAGCAGGAGCTGCGTGCATAGGCGGCGGGGGCGGAGCGCTTGTCTCTCTTTGCTGGCCGCTGAACTGGGACTCAGGAAACCACATGGGTGGCCAGAGCGAGGCAGGGATCGCTAACCAGGTGCAATTGATTCAGGCCAAGGAAACATTACGGATCGGGTGTTTAGTCATTCAGTGCCGCTATAGAGCTGTGTTCCTCGGCAGGGGACTTTGTTTTCTTATGTAAATTACTGGATGTTTGATCTCGCAGCCATGTGAGAATAGTCACAGCTCCTGTAGTGCAGGATTGCTCCCTCTCCCTACATCTAAACTCCTCTCTGGCTCTGACACAGTGACACTCCAGCACTGTCTAAGTAATCTGATACATTCCCTCTGCACTCCTAACCTGGCTGGGCTCCGTGATAACAAGACAGCAGTACTGAATTGGAATATGAAGTATGCAAACTAGGTACTTTTTCTTTCCTATATTCTGCCTCTGTTGGCACCCCAAATCTCCCCCAGCGCCTGTGCACATACATGCTTGATGTTCCTCAGAGCTAACACTCTGCACAATGGTCACTGTTCCCTCTGTGAGTCAGGTGATCTCTGCCTGCATTTCAGCTCCGGGCCTGACCAGCTCTCTGCACACACTGATGCAGGGTGCCTTGTGCGTAATGATGTAACTAATGCTGGGTACACACGTGGCAGATTTACTGCTTGATCCGCGGTATCGATTATTTTGACATGTTCGGGTTTCGATCGATACAACCGTCAATTTTGCATGTTAAGTATGCAAAATTGACGGCTGTATAGATCGAAACCCGAACATGTTGGAAATAATCGCTCCCATGGATTGAGCGATGAATCACAACGTGTGTACCCAGCATAAGCCCAAGAGGGGCTCTGCTGCAGTGACCCCCTAACTTATCAATGCATGGATGTTGATTTGTCAGCTAGCTGCAGAGGAGATGGCTATAACTGGCTATAAAACGTGTGGCACTACAAGTGACAGCATGCCCTGTCAATGATGTAGCATAGGGTGTTCGGTAACTTCTGGATTTCTCAGTTAAAAGAAGAAAAAGTTCAGCATTCCCTGTCCTGTCCTCTGTAACTTGCTATATTGCCTAAACTACTGGTCTCAGCATGCCCTGTGTTCTGTCAGTTTTAGCTACCCTTTCAGTTTTGATAAAACATAGTCAGTGCATGCTGTAGTCCAGTCTATGTTCATAGGACACCTTATTCATTTGACTTTTTCTGCTAGACCATTTTTTTTTTAATAATCTCTATACTTTTCAGCAATTTGCAACGCCTGGCATGGGGTGAAAAAGTCAGCTTTGACTTACATAGTGCTTCTTGCAGCCCCCTTTTGTCTTAAAGGTCCCTCAATGTCCTCGTGGTCCCCTCCACTGATCCTCGCTCAGCCCCAGTTAAGTCTGTGATTCATCTGGGTCATGCACTATGGCGCATGTGCACCGGCTTAAAGCTGTTACTGCAGCTGGGAGCACATGTGCACATGCTCAGTTATGAGTCTTGACAAACTGCCTGTGCACAAAATGCTCCTGGTCATGGATACGTGATCAAGGAGGTGCGCTGCTGGATCAGCACATGTGCATTAGTGTGCAGCCCAGCTGACTTGTGGACTTTACCAGGACGGACACCAGCACAATGAAGGGGACTCCACGGACACAGAGGGACCTCCAAGACTACGGAGGGCTCAAATTAAAAGCCAACGTTTTACACCCTGCCTAAGGATTCTATTAAAAGGTGTTTTATTGAGAAGAATTTGCATTATGTTGGGCCCACTCTAGACCACCAGGGAAGCTATATTGGAGGTGGAGACCAAGAACACCAGGGAGGCCATATGGGGAAGGTAGGGGGAAAGCATTAAACACTGGGGAACTGTGTAGGGGAGGGTGGGGGCCTGGGAACTCTATAAGGGAAGAAGGGGGCCAGTAGACTTTGAGGTTGGTCTGCGACTAAGTGTCAGTGTACAATTTTGGCCCACTTTGTATTTGAGTTTGACACCCCTGACCTAGGAGGAAACACAGGATAAAAAATTAATTGAATAGGGGAAGGATGGCCTTTTGTTTTACCCACCATTATGCTGGGAATACACAATGAGCTTTTTCGACAGATTTACTAGCTGATCATTTTTCAGATCGTTTTTCTGATTGGTTTTCATTCACTTCTATGACCAAATCGAACAGAAAAATGATGGAAACCAGATTGGACCTGTCAGAAATTATCTAGCGATCTGCTGAAGAAACTCATGGTCTATTCCCAGCATCAGTCTCCACAGTTGTGCAGCACCAAAAACTCCTAGCGGCTCCTATTACAAAGTTTTTCACTGCACTCTAGCAGTACTATAAGTCACAGCATGTCTTATCACAGCAGTATGTATGAGGCTCCAAGATCCAATGTTGTCTTTCCACATCTTACACAGCCTTCATCATTAGCTTGACAACTGTTGCACTTCAGGTATCAGCATACCCTTCAGCCACTGACCCAGGTTACCTTTGTGTATCAATGCAGACATTTTTTTGCAACATGTAATGAGTGATTCTGATTGGGGTTGTGTACCAGTTCCTCATTAGCAGTAGAGCATGCAGTCATTCTATACAGTGAAAGTTAGTCTGCAATGTGTGCAGCCTCAATATGCAGACCATATGCTGTACTGAGCCCTGGTCTGCCTGACAACATAGAACACTAGAAGTCCTTGGGCTATACTGTACCTGCCTATGGTTTGTAGTTGAGCTATGTGAGGCCTGATATATTTAATGTGTGTTTTCTCAGTTGCACAATATAGAATGTTGGTTCCAGAGAGAAATGGGAGGGATTTAGGAGTTGAAAGACTTGCATTGCATGTGTTAGAGGTAACGCATCTGCCACCTTTTCTGGGGGGAGAGAGGCATCTTCTACCAAAACTGGAGGCCAATCTGATACTGGGGCACATCTGGCTTCCTGTACTGGGGGAGGGGGCATATCTGCTGCTGAAAGCGTTACTTAATACTTGGGGGTGTGGCCTGTGTTGAGGGGCGGGGTTTAGGGGGCGCCAGAACGCCTGTGCCTACAGGCTCCTGAGCTGTAAATCCGTCCCTGACGCTGCCATAAACAGACAAAGTAATTCACCCATCACAGTAATCAAGATTACAACAGACCTTCCAGTCAGTAGGAGACACTCACTGGGGCTAGCTGAGCCCTTGAGCAGTGAAAAGTACTTTAATCACTTCCAGACCTTGATGACTTAAATGAACGCCTTGTCTGGGTGCGGCTATCCTTGCCAGGGCGTAGATGTCAATCAGCCATGTCACTCAGTCTTGTCACACTTTCTGTTCTGTTGCTGAAGCCCGCTCACATCTGCTGTCACAGTGACAGCAGAGCTTCTGCATCTAGGTCAGGAACCAATTTCAATGGCTCCTGACCTTGACATTACAGTGAACCAATCACAGTAATGATGTAGCAAAACAGTGAAAAGGACTGCTCTGGACCTTATAGCAGACCTGAACACAGAACTTCCTCTCTGCTCTTAAAGATAAGCAAAAGTAAAATAACCTTTGAAGAAAAACATTTATTTTTGTAAAGCTGACAAATACACTGCAACAAATCTGCAGTGTGTTTACTTCCTGCTTTCATGAATCAGACAGTATTAAGATCCTGTGTTTACAAATTAGCTGCTCTGCTGAGGCAGCCAGCTGACAGCTGAGAGATCAATTAACACCTGTGATTAATCACAGATGAGAGGGAATTATACAGGCTAGACTTTCTAAATACATACTGGGTGCCTTCCTCCATGTTTTCCTTCTATCCTGTGCAAGAGTTCAGCTCCACCTAAGGGCTAGATTCATTCGGTATGGAAAGGGTAAACTAAGGGTTGGCAATGAAATTACACACGTCTAGTGACTTACCTCCAACTCTGCAATAAAGGCATCAAGGTCCTGATTCCACAAGTCACATGGCGTTTTCTTCTTAATATCTTCCAGCTCTGCAAGCTAAAATAGAGAATTGAAGCCTCAAAATGTTGCTTAAAACCAGATGCAAAAGACCCAACATAGTGCGACAAGTTCAAAAATAATAGCAAACTGAAGTTACTAAATTCAAAATCTGAGAAGAGAACACCAAGAGCCCAATATAGTGCAGTACGTACTGGTAATGGGAGATTTATAGAGCAATTCAAATTGTAATAGTCACAAACCAGGGTTACCATTAGGCAACGACTGTCAAGGCAGGTGGGGAGATTGTCCTGACCCCACTCAGCATCAAGAAGTCGCTCTCTGTAGTAGTTTAAGGAAGGGTACAACCCTCCACCTAGGGTGGACTCAATGTAGCAATAAGATAACAGAGGCGCCAAAAGGATACAAGGGACTAAATGAGCTTAAAAACCAATTTGGTAATAGAGGAAGCAGTGGTGGACTTACCCCCTCCAAGCAGAACACACGACTGTAGATTTTCAGTCAAAAACCGTTTATTGGGTACTCCAAACTAAAGTGCAACGGGTTTCGCAGGTTCCTCAGGCAATACAGATAGGAGTAAAAAAGCATCTGCTAGTAACATCAAAGCTGAGCGCCTCCGTCCAACAGCGCCTCTGTTATCTGATTGCTAAATTCAAAATCTGTTCCTGTTGAATTTTTTTTCCAAGTTGCTCCAAATGAAGTAGGGGCATAGCAATAGCCATAGCAGCTGATATGAGGGCCCTGGAGCAGAGGGAACCCAGTGGGTATTTAATGTATTCATCACTTTTTTGTGTTTCTCCACTGTAACACCTGGTGTAGCAAACAGGAGTCTGATTATTGGTGATACTGCAGATCACACGATAATCAGACACTATACCTGATTATATGGTGATCTGCAGAATCACCAATAATGCAAGTATAGCTAACAAGGTAATAGCAAGTGTTTGGTGCTTGGTGCAACAGTAATACTGATAGTTTTGGCTGAACCTCACCAGAGGAGCTGGTGGGCACTATCAGTAATGAACCTCACCAGTGACAAGGGCTCACTGGTGATTGGAGTAGTCAGACAGATCGGTTCGGCAACAGACAGGAAGATACAGTACTAAATAGGCAGGCAAAAGGATAGAGATATTTCAGGCAGAGTCAGCAACAGGATTAGATGGGTTAAAGTACAGAATCGTAATCGTAGAGATAGTCAGAGGATAGCCAGAGTCATACACAGGTAATCAAGCAATAATAACAATAGTAATAATATATCCTAGTCTTGTGTGAAATCCCTGGTTTTCTCCCAGATGAAAGCACACCGGATCTATCTAAGGTCTGAGTGCTCACACAAAGCATTCACAACAGCAGACTGTTTGCAAGTGATACTTAGCGGCTTAAGAAGTGGAGGATGTCACAGACCGTAAGGCCGGTCTGCGGATGGGGTAAATCGATCAGCGTCAGAAATCCTCTCACACGGTCATTTGTTCATCACGAAGGGTAACCCGCGTTCGCAATTTGATGAACTGACTCGCGAAGGGAGCGTTCTGATACCAACCGATTCACCACACACATACAATTCAAAGATCTGCCACCAAGCAAGTTACACAGCCCGCTACTGTAATTTTACTAGGACTTCGAGAACGCTCTATTAACCCTTAGCAGTATGCAAGAATCTGGGTCAGATCGTTATGTCTGGGCCGGGTTCTCGCATACGGGTTATAAGTGTATACTTCTATTAAACACAGGGTAGCGATTTCAGGAGAATAGGTACGATTGTGTATGTTCAGCAACAGGTCATAACCGCTAAACGATTTTTAAAACATTTAATAACAAAAATGCATTACATGTGTCTCCTGTAGGAGTACTATATCAGCCTTCAGTTTTTTTTTAAGTGTCTCAAGATCATAGACCGCTTTGTAGGGGTGTGTAGCCCTTTAATGTTCCAAGATATAATCCGGATTGTCATGATGTGATATTATGGTGGGTCAAAGTGAGAGATATTTTCATCACAACAACTGTTTGTAAGAGAGAAAAAGCAGACCAGCAGAGCAAACCTAATTGTAAAACCCTCCCACCCCCCCTAGGAATCACACACCCAACAGAGCATACAGTGTAATAGAAAGAAAAATATAGGCATATAGATGCCAAACATATTAAACACAGAACATTGAACACCAGCATAGTTTACTTAGCTATGCAACCTCGCTTCTTCCCTGACTTTATGTTCAGAGAACATAAAGCACACGCTAAGTGGGCCAAGCCTTTCCTCTCGACTGCTTAGGGCCTAAATTATAGGTTAGTTTGCTTTTTATAAAAGTGTGTAGCACCTACCAATAACTCTAATAAGATGAATCAGGTTGTTTCTTCTGCTTCTTCTTCTTCAGCTCCCTCTGTGGAATCTTCTGCAGCATGTTGTGAGAGGAAACGTTCTGCATCTTTGGCATCTCTAAATGAATGCCGTTTCCCCTTTGAATCTGTGAGCCGGAGGGTTGCAGGGTATGCTAGCGTAAACTTCCATTTTTTTGTGACGCAGGTGGAGCAGGCTTTGTTAAAACCTTGGTACTCCAATGGCTGCTTTATCTGGCGAAAAGCTCTGATTATTTGTTCTTTTTCAAAATAATCTAGGTATTTGATCATTATTACTCGTGGGGGCTTGTCTGAGTCCGCGGGTTGCGGGGGGCCCACCCTGTGAGCGCGTTCCACTTTGACGGGTGATGGAAGACCCAGAAGTTGGGGTAGAACTGTGGAGCTGAAATGGTGTAAAGTGGAAGCAGCATGAGATTCAGGAAGGCCTACCACTCTGACATTGCTTCTGCGGGATCTGTTTTCCAGATCCTGGAGTTTGTTTTACATGGTGGAATTCTCCATTTCCAGTCTCCCCTCTTTCAGTTTGCATTGGGTATGTTCATCTTCTACATTGGAGATTCTCTTCTCAGCCTGCTGTATGCGGCGGGTGTGAGCCTGCACCTCTTTTTGTATTTGTTTTAAGGACTGCGTCATGGCAGCCTGTATCATGGCCTGTAATTGTGGTGTTAGCTTTTTGACTACTGCTGTGGCCAGTTCATTTAGATCTATAGGATCTGTGGAGGCATTACACTCACTGTGGGTATCAGCATGGTCTTCTCCCTCTGGACCCCAGTCCTGTGCGTGCTGTTCGTTTGATTTCCAGGAGTGCGGAGAGCCCTCTGTCATCCTGGCTATGGGAGGCCGCGGCCATCTTAGTTTTATGCGCCCAATCTCAGTCTCCCCTTTTTGACTCTGAGCGAGTCAAATACCGGTCCATGCTACTGTGAATGGGTAGCGGAGGTGTAGCGGCTTCTCCCTTGCACTTTCTCAGTCAGCGGTAGGTGCTTTAGTTGAGCTGGCAGTCGGATATCTTGGCCGTCCTAGCGGAGCTAGAGGATTACCGTCCGCTCATCCAGGCACCGGAACCGGAAGTCCATACAGGTTCTCTTTAAGTTAAAATGCATCTCTGGTGTACATAAAACAAAAAAAGTTATGCTAATGCCTAAAAGTTAGTGTCTCAACACATTGCAACAAGATTCACTGGAACCATGCATCAGCTGGGTTCTGGTGCATAGATCTGCCTCCTTGCAGAAAATGGCCCTGTTCTTTCCATTATCAGATATAGAAAAAAAGTAGAGGTCTTTCTGCCAGGTAGCAGGCAGACATGCTGGAAAATGGCTGATATGGGGCTCCAGTGAATCTTATAGGACAACATATCGGGCATTCACATTGACATTTGACAATGTCAGGGTAAAGTGTCAGCTTCCTGGCCAGGAGCTTTTTTTTCCCCCCAAAAGCAGATGCCACCTTAAAGAGACCGAAATCTCATTTTTTACCAGTTTTTTTAGTGAAATCCTAGCATTATAGCCTAAGTTGAATCGCTTCAACACCGCCGCAAAATAAGTGTTTCTTCCAGGGATGTGGAGTCAGAGTAATTGTTTTTTTTTCCGCCTCCAGGTACCCAAAAATTGCTCTGACTCCTATTGAATTTAAACTAATTAAAATAGAAAATATGATACAATGTACTATTTCTCAGATAAGGTCCAAAAAAAACAAAGCTAGATCCTCACAAAGACCGCACTACACAAAGTATTAGCAAAAATATTCAAATGAGCTTTATTATCATATTAAATTACACAAGAAGAATAAAAACAAAACCAGAGATGTCCGGGTATCGCACATAATGAATGAATCAGCTGGTGTGCGTGGCCACGTTCACAGAAGAAGGGCGCCACGCTCACTTGGAGCACAGCGCTCCGTCCCCTAAAGAATGTCACAATTCAGGTTGGGGCGCCATCATAGTAACCTAATACAACTATGTAAAGCGCAATTGCGCTAGCACAAATGCATGAGGGAGGAGAGGATCAGAAGAAAAACTGAAACTATCTAGCAATGGGAAATCTTAACAGGAGTGCCAGAGCATGACACCAAATACAATTATATATGAAATAGATACATGAATATGCAAAAAGATTGAATAGACATTAAAAATGAATATCATTCAGAAATTGATGCTAGGCAGACAAATGAGTACAGGCAGAGGGAGCCATCTAGTGGTCAAAAGACAATTCTACAACACAATAAATAGATAATTGATAGGATGCATTCAGATCCCGCCGAATCCGGAGTCACAATCAGATGGCAATCCAATAAAGGTAGTCAACAACGTCATAGGAAGGAAGTACACATTACTAAAAGAAATAAAAAAAAACAAGTGTGAGTCAAACAAATAAATACCAAACTGTAAGGATCGGTGAAGCACAGAGAGGATCTGATTACCGGTGATCTGCAGTATCACTGGGAATACAGATGTATACCAGATTATAAGTGATCTGCAGTATCACCGATAATCCGATATACTAGCTAACCTCTGTTCACCTGAGTAGAGTGTAGTGTTTGGTGTAACAGTAACAATAAGAGGACTAGGCCTCAGTGCAGCAAGGAGTACTGCACAGATTCCTTCCGCAGACCTGGGCTCTCCAAGACGGGAGGAGTCAGACTGACAGTTGGAAGGATGTCTGAAAGTGACACTAAGGAGGAGATGTCACTGACAGGACAGGGAACCGCCTCCAAGGGTAAGGTCGGTTCTCGAGGTTGGACAAGCCAGGTCGTACACACACGGACAGACAAAGTACAAGATCATAAAGCAGAGGCGGAGTCTAGGTACAGGCAGAGTTCGGCAACAGAGTATCACAAATATCGAGGTACAAGATCAGGAGGCAGAAACAGTCTAAGGACGAGCCGGGGTTCAGCAACAGAGTATCAGAAATATCGAGGTACAAGGTCAGAGTTCAGGATAGTCAGGCAGGCAAAAAGTCATAACAGATAATCACAATCAAACTAGTACTTTAGCTATCAACAGAATCTAGCTAAGTGTAGGATTACAGCTCCAGCTGGTCCCGGCACACTAACGGATCTGACTACGGATCTGGGTGCTCCCACATATGTGATCGCACACCAGACAATGAGCAAGTGAACAACCAGTGGTATATATACACAGGTATCCCCCCAGCACCTCCCTAAGTGCTGGGCCAATGACAAGTGGAGTCAGAGTCAGCTGACCAGCCTGGTCAGCTGACTCCATTCTGGCTGCCATAAATTCCCTTCCTGAGTGCGCGCGCGCACGTCACTCTGAAGCTAGAGGGACTATGAGTCCCAGCCACAACAGCCCCGCTCTGCGGTGTCTCCGCAGCGGGGGTATGCGCGCTAACCGCCGCATCCAACGCGGTGGTTTTTCCGCGCTCCGCTGAGCCCTGCACGGAGACAGCCGCCTCATACCGAGAGGAGGTGGCTGCCTCTCCGTGTGCAGGCTCACTATGCGCGGAAGGAGCCGCCTGCCGCTGGCTCATGGCGGCGGCTCTTCCACGCTTTCTCACACAAACCTCATATAATGTCTGCAGGGCTGGAAGCAGCAATAGCCATTTGACCTTGTTGCACTGGTGCTTGCCCATTTTTGAGGTATAACTATTTCTCAGATAAATCATAAATACATTTATAGACAGCAAAGCTCTGCTTAGTCGACAAAAATGAAATCAATCAAAAATAGTTACTTGTGCTGCTTCAATAAAGCAGTCCCCTTATTTTTTAAAGTCAGATATACAGATCTGATTGTGACTGTGTATATGATGTGTACACTGGAATCTCATATATACTAAATAACATCTATGCTATACGTATAAAGCCTGATGTGTAGCCGTGTCACTAATAGAGATGGTCAATGAGATGCTAATAATTCTGCGTTGATGCTGGTTTATGCAAATTTATGCACTCCCTTTGCTCATGAAATCAAATAATTTGATATGTTAAAATGTATTTTGACTACAAATTAAAGGGTACCCTAGGGCCTGATAGATGTTCTTTGTTCCGGCCTGTACCTTTTACAAGTACTCTAACCAAGGACTAGTTTTAGGCCCTGTTTCCACTGTTGCAGAAAAAAATCTGTCTGAAAATTCGCTTACGATTTTTCTGATCCGCGAAAATTCGCATAGAAATTTCTATGCGAATTTTATGCGAAAAATCGCACACGAAATTTCTGACATCTTTTTTTGCCTAGCAACATCGGATGTAGTGACAATGTCCTGGATGATGACAACTTCCTGCTTTTTTTACCCCTTCTTTGTTGGTTGTAGTAGTCGAGAGAGAGAAGAGGTGTTTTGTGCTGTCGTGTTTGAAAATGAATCCTTTGATTCCTTTCTTAGCTTTTGAGGAGGTTTTGGTAGTAGGAATGCTAGGTATGCTAATGATGCGGCTGCAAAATATGAGGAGGAGAAGAAGGATTTCACGTAGACAGCACAGATACTGGGTGCATCCGATCCTTATTGAGAGGCCTCTCAAAGGGCAATTTTCAATGCTGTACCGAGACCTGAGAGTCCATCCTGAGAAGTTCTTCTTGTACACTGGCATGTCTATTCCAATGTAAGTACCATTGTGTGTAGTACTTTTAAATACTGTATTTAATATGTAATTAGATAGTTTTGAAAAAAAAATGTTTTTTTTTTTTGTCTAAGGTTTGATAAACTGCTCCACATTGTCGGTGTCGATCTGAAGAAGCAGGACACCTATTTCCGCCTTGCTATCTCTCCTGAGGAGCAGCTATTGGTGACTTTAAGGTAATATAACCATACATTGAACCTAAGTATATATATATATATATATATATATATATATATATATATATATATATATATATATATATATATATATATATATATATATATATATATATATATATATATATATACATACACACACAAATCTCTCTCTCTCTCTATATATAAATATATATTTATGTGTAATGGTAGCAAGGGAAGGTCAGGAGCACTGTAGACACATCATGAGTGGAGTAGTTGATGGGTGACTTACCTGTGTTTAGAAATTCAGCTCATCATCTGTAGATGGTGGCCCTTGACCCAGGCTTTTTATGTTTATTTGGTAATTTGTGAAAGGTGCTACCAGGACCAACTTTGTAGGCGGGGGAACAAAACTCACTATGTTCTAAGGTTAATACTGTGCTGTAAAGTAGAGAGAATTAACACAAAGGGGAATAGTTTGTTGGATCTTCTAGTTATATGAGCACATTGTGTGCACTTGTGTGTCTTTACATAGATGAAATGGACAGCTATGCAGTGTTTTGTGCTTTTTTTGTTGTAAAAACTGGAAATGACAAGTGACATTAGTTTTGAGACAATAAGCTACAATATAGAAGTAACACAATTTTTTTTTATTTTTCTTTGCCAAATAACGCCTTTTTGTGGTTATTTCCATGACCAACCAAATTTAAGCAGACTTGAACTCACAAACATCAGATCGCTCAAATGTTGTACTAAACTTTCTATTATCCAATAGGCAACAATAATTGAAAAGGACAGGTGTCACAAGAGCCCTTGTGGCTGACCGCACTTAGCCTTCTAAACGGTGCCAGCGCACAGATCGTGCGAACTCTGGTCGCAGTCAATGCGCAGGAACCGTTAAGAATTAGCCGCAGACAACTCAGAAGGGAGCCTGTGAGACACGGGTAATTACAACGTCACCTACTGGTTCAGAGTAAACTGCCACCACCGCGGTTACTATGGGACCATGGGGCCCACTAACTGACTGACTAATCCTGCGAATAAAATGGTTAAACACACGATATTCTGTCTAGCCAACAACAAACAAACAGTAGCGTATCTTCAGAGACCCGGGATCATTTCTGTGTGTGCTGATAAGCAGGGTAGCGAAACAGTGAATGACTTGGGGAAAGTCGTTTATTCACGCAATATAAATAATTAATATATACAGACAATTATGAAAATCAACAATTATTAAAACAGTAATAGCCAGTATGAAAAATAAAAGAAGGGAGAAAAATACTTAGTTCCTGGAAAGATGTCCTTATTGTGGGAAGAATCATAAAGTTCTTGGTTTCAAAGTCCAGAGTTCAGAGTTCAGACCAGGTGGATGCCAGCATATCCTCAAGCTGGCATCTGATGAGTGCAAGATGGTTCAGTGTGGAGGACACTGAGTTTGGGTCCTCAGCCATTCTTATGCCCCTGTTTCAGTAGGAGGGAGTGAGGGCGGGGAGCCATACACCCCCTTAGAAGATGAGATGAGCCCTCCCCTTATCCTGGGGGCTAGAAATCATATCTACCCATATATGGGCTCTATCTCACAGAACCGTACAGGTCAGGGCAGATTTATTAACATTTTCAGGTCTGTCTCGATTTACCCAGCGCCCTGATACCAGACATGAGGGGTGGGACCCCTGTGGTATCATCAGGGCCTTTTCAAACTGCCTAACTGGCAGTCCTTACCTCAGAATGTTCTGAAACTTCCTCAGAACCAGCACCGGGGCTCATGCTACACTTCCCCCACGTTTGGTGAAGCTGCCATCTCAGGAACCCCAGAAATATGACAGATCTGGGAAGTTATGGATTTGCTATGAGACTCAGGTTATTCCCAGGCAAAGGCTCTTTGAAGTTTGGAGCAGCCAGCGAGGTGTCGCCTCCCCTGCTGGGAATGAGCCAGTGGGTCTGGCTTCCCCCCAACTAGATTGCTCCTGCCATGGTGCTTGTCACCTTATACCTGATGGATGGGCCATCAGCACAGCTTGAAGCCAGGGACTCTCTGGGGCAGATTAGGCTCAGGCTCATTAGCATATCAAAAGAGCCATCCAGCCTTTGGAATGGTGCTCTCTTTGCTAAGAAAAGGACTTCAGCTGTCCCTACACACTCAACCCAGATTGTACCGTTTTGAAGCGCAATCGATGCAGGAATCGAGTGCGATCGTTCTTTTCTTCACGGGCGGTTCCAGGACGCGCCTGCGTCCCCGCAATCGTCCGTGACAGCCCTCCCCCTTGTCCGTGGCTTAGCCACTCATCCGCAAGATGTGTGGCGGCGCCGCTAACCTGGCTGACGGGCCTCGAGTTGCCGGTGCGGCGGGAAAACCTATTGGAGCCTGTGGCTCGGTTTCCCTGGACCGGGCGCGGTCTGCTACCCTCAGGGTTGACCCAACATGGACCGTTCTGGACAGGGCGTTTGCGCCACTGCAGTCGGACGTGGTGTCTGCCGGGACTGCTGACAACGGGCAGTGGGTTGGTTAGGTCAACAGCCAGCCCACGCAGGGTTCCCCTGCTGAGTGGCTGTGGACCTAAGGGAACCCCGCGGGAATCCCTGGACCTTCCCAGCTCCTGACAGACGGCACATGCCCTGCAGTAGTTGGCTACATCCCTGTTCATCCGGGGCCAATAAAACTGTTTCCGAATACCGGCGAGTGTCTTGCGGACACCCGAGTGCCCTGTCAGAGGATTACCATGTGCGGATTTCAGCACATGTCCCCTGAACGCACTCGGGACCACAAGCCACTTGGTATCCGCGTGGGATCTACCTGTAGGGGGCTGTACAGACTCACTGTACAGTCTCCCACCTTCCCAGTACACCTTGAAAGCGGCCCCGTCTGCGAGGGGCTCAGCGGCTTGCTGCCTGAGCACCTCCAGGCTTGGGTCACTTTGTAGTGCGGCTGAGAATATGGCGCTGTCAGTTTCAGCCAACTGGCTCATGTCACACGAGGCCAGCGGCTGAAAGGTCTCATCCCTGCGGTCAGAGGAGGGGGAGGAGGCCGGAACCCCCTCCACCTGTTCTGAGCTCGGGTTCTGAGCAGTGCAGCTGCGCGGTACTGCTAGCACAGGTACACTGTCAGAATGGCACAGACGGGCATTACTCAGATCATCATTGCATGCAGTAATGACATTGACAGGTATAGACATTTTTTCATTACAGACAGGTTGTACAAGAAACTCAGGTACAGTTACAGCATCATCACAACAGACAGCCTGTACATCAAACTCAGGTGCCTTTGAAGCAGGCACTATTGAACCTGGTACCCTTGAACTGGGCACATTCAACCCACCTCCCCCTGGTGCTCCCCCAAGTGTATAAAGTACCTGGTGGTGGGTGGAGAGTCCGTCTCCTTCCGTGAGCGACAAGGCGGTCGTGGCAGGTTCATAGTAGGACACAAGCTTGCCCAAATCAGTCCCCAGCAACACAGGGACTGGGAGATCCTTCATAACCCCAACAACCCTTTTGTGGACCCCTCCCACTCCCCAATCCAGCTTCACTCTTGCGTGGGCTATGTGGAAAAGGGTGCCCTCTACTCCAGTAAGGGCAAGGGATCGGCTGGAGCTGATGCTCTCCTTTGGCACAAGATGTGAGTGAACTAACGTGATGTCAGCTCCGGTGTCTCGAAATCCGGTGACAACTTTGCCGTTCACTCTAACAAGTTGCTGCTGGTTGGTTCGGTCGCGGATTTCCTGTCCGCGTGCAAACAGGACAAAATCTGATGATCCAGGCTGTGGTTCGCTGGCGGGTTGCCTCTGCTGTGGGTGAGGTGCAGGTGATGCAGATGATCCAGGTGCTGGTGGTGTCTGTCTCCGCTCCGGACAGTCGAATTTCATGTGTCCGGGCTGGCGGCAGTAGTGACAGGTGACCTCTCCAGGCGCTGCAGGCCTGGGTGCAGCAGCTGCGCTGGGTGGCCTCTGTGGCGGACGGCTCACAGGGGCAGGAGGGTCTGCCGAGGTATTGGGCTGACCTCCTCTCCAGCTGGATGGGACAGTTCTGCGGGTATCAGCCACCCGGGTAGTTGCAAAAGTCTCAGCAAGGTCTGCAGCGACAGTGGCTGAAGCCGGCCTGCGTTCTAACACAAACTGTCGTACATCAGCAGGGCAAATGTTCAGAAATTGTTCGAGGACTATCAAGTCCTCCAGGACGCCATAAGACCCTTTGGTGAGGCCTAGCGTCCACTGGCGGAGTGTGGTGAGCAAGCTGCTGGCCACATCTCGGTACGAATCAGAAGACTTTTTCTGCCAGGCCCTAAACTTTTTCCGATAGGCTTCTGGCGTCAGCTGGTACTTAGTAATGATAGCGTCTTTTATAGCAGCATAATCATTATCCTTTTCCGCAGGCAATTCTGCGAAAGCATCAAGCGCTTTGTAGCGCAGCAAAGGTGTCAGATGTCTGGCCCACTGGTCTTGGGACAGATGATACTGACGGCATGCTTTTTCGAAAGATCGCAAAAACAAGTCAATGTCTGTGTCTTTCTCGATATTAGCAAATTTAAATTTTTCACTTACGGGTGCTGCAGCTCCTTCAGCAGGGAGGCTGGGCGGTGAACTCTGGCTGGCCTGTTGCACTTTTGCCATGTTTAGCTCATGCTGTCGTTGGCGCTCCCGTTCTCGCTCAGCGGCATCCCTCTCCGCGTGGCGTTCTGCAGCAGCAGCAGCAGCCTTGCGTTCTGCAGATTGGCGTTCCCGCTCCTCGCGGGCTTCCATGTACTGCACAGTGGTGCTCAGCAGAGCTCGAATATTCGAGTAGCTCGAATATTCGAGCTCTTTTTCAGCTATTCGAGCTCGGTATTCGAGCTCCGAATAGCTGGAGCTATTCGAATGGGCTATCCGAGTACACTCGAATAGCCCATTCACTATTCGAGCTATTCGAGCAACCCGGCGCTATTCGAGCTCGGTACCGAGCTCGAATAGCGTCATAGCCCAGATTGATGTCCTTAGAGCCAATCAGAGGGCTCCCAGGCCCTCTGACGGCAGCCAATCACAGAGGGGGACCCTGGCCAGCCCCTACCCTATAAATAGCGGCCGCCATGTTACGTTTCTCCGTGCTTGCCTGAGACTTGTACAGAGAGAGAGTTGCTCCTTTGTGCTTTGGCTTAGCAAGAGCTCTATTGTGGTCATTTACCTAGCGTTTTTGCTCACATACACCTCCTATACACACCTATATTGTTGTTAGTTATTTAGACATTGTATTTTAGTTAGTAGCTTGTGTGTTACATTAGAGACAGGCAGCTGCTGCAAGCTTACAGGTTTAGGCCTCAGGGGGGCCTTGCCTCTGTGGGCAGCTGTCCTCTGTTTATTTCTCTCATCTATACCAGTATTTCTGCTGTCCTTTACTAATAGTATTGTAGTTATACTGTACTAGGAGTAGGACACTCACTGACTGTCACTGTTTATAGGCTACTAGCTAGCTCCTGCGTGTGTGCACTCACTCACTGTCTGTGTGTACACACACTCTATTTCCTTCTGATTACTGATAGATTATTGTTAGTTAGTTGTACTTACTTACTACTTAGTACTTACTCTTACTGTACCCATAGGGACACTCACTGTCACTGTTCATATAGGCTACTAGCTCCTGCGTGTGCGCACTGCACTCACTGTCTGAGTGTACACACACAACACACACTCTATGTCCTTCTGATCGCTGATTGATTATCGTAATTAGTTAGTTGTACTTACTGTTACTACTTACTCTTACTGTACTAGGAGTCTAGGACACTCAGTCACTGTCCATAGGCTACTAGCTCCTGCGTGCGTGCACTCACTGTCTGAGTGTACACACACCACCCACACTCTATTTCCTTCTGATCGCTGATTGATTATTGTAATTAGTTAGTTCTACTTACTGTTACTACTTACTCTTACTGTACTAGGAGTCTAGGACACTCAGTCACTGTGTTCATAGGCTACTAGCTCCTGCGTGCGTGCACTCACTGTCTGAGTGTACACACACCCACACTCCATTTCCTTCTGATCGCTGATTGATTATCGTAATTAGTTAGTTGTACTTACTGTTACTACTTACTCTTACTGTACTAGGAGTCTAGGACACTCAGTCACTGTCCATAGGCTACTAGCTCCTGCGTGCGTGCACTCACTGTCTGAGTGTACACACACCACCCACACTCTATTTCCTTCTGATCGCTGATTGATTATTGTAATTAGTTAGTTCTACTTACTGTTACTACTTACTCTTACTGTACTAGGAGTCTAGGACACTCAGTCACTGTGTTCATAGGCTACTAGCTCCTGCGTGCGTGCACTCACTGTCTGAGTGTACACACACCCACACTCCATTTCCTTCTGATCGCTGATTCATTATCGTAATTAGTTAGTTGTACTTACTGTTACTACTTACTCTTACTGTACTAGGAGTCTAGGACACTCAGTCACTGTCCATAGGCTACTAGCTCCTGCGTGCGTGCACTCACTGTCTGAGTGTACACACACCCACACTCCATTTCCTTCTGATCGCTGATTGATTATTGTAATTAGTTAGTTCTACTTACTGTTACTACTTACTCTTACTGTACTAGGAGTCTAGGACACTCAGTCACTGTGTTCATAGGCTACTAGCTCCTGCGTGCGTGCACTCACTGTCTGAGTGTACACACACTAAATTTACTTGTGATTACTACTGATTATTGTAACTGCTAGTTGTACTTCCTGACTGTTGCTACTTACTTACTGTACTAGGGGACACTCACTCAGTCACCTCACCAACCAACCCACTCCATTAAAGTACCCCACTTTTCACCCGCCCTTTTAAAAAACTTTTGTCTATACGCCCAAAACATTGAAGATGTCTGGAAGTGGCAGCCAGCGCGGTTTGGGCAAGGGCAAGGGCAGCAAGGGAATCAGGAGGAGAGGGAGCAGCATTGTGGCAAGCCGCGGCCGCGGGCGCGCCACCATGCACAGTTCCGCAGCAGCAGCAGCAGCGTCAGTGGCTAACATTCCTCCCATAGCCACTGGCCGTGGACGCCTTGGGCGCCGCCCAGCAGGAGCATCTGCAACTCACGCTGCAGAGACACAGCAGCAGCAGCGTGTAGCACCTGCTCCCATTTTCCTCCAGCCGGGTCGGAAACGTCCCATTGAGGAAAAGGATGCAGACACTGTGGTGCAACTCATGACGGAGGATGAGCAGCCCGCCATCAGCTCTGCATCCGAGGCCTCCACCCTCACCACCACCACCACCACCACCACCACCACCCCTGTTCGCAGCAGCCGCCCAGCAGGGCCTGGGGAGGAGGCCAGTTCACCGTCAGTTGGCGACCTGTCATTCAGCAGTCTTTTGACCCCAGGCATCATGAGTCAATTGTCTGCTGTTGTTGGCGATTTTGAGAAGGAGATGCTGATGGGCACTTTGGGGGATGAGGGATTGGACAGCAAGACTGTGGCGACAGTCAAGCAGCCCATCCATGCATCAGGAGAGGAGTTTGGGGGGTCCTCATCCCAGCAGGACATGTTTCAGGAGGGGGAGGATGATGATGACCCGGTGACAGACAGAGACTGGGTGCCACCACCTCCAGGGGATGTCGTCCTCAGCAGCTCTGAGGAGGAGGAGGAGGATGCTCTTGTGGGCCTTGCAAGGAGGCGCATCATTGCAAGCATTGGCAGCAGCAGTAGGCAGGTCCCACAGCCTGCTGGTGTCTCAGGCTCAGCAGCAGCAGCAGCAGCATCTGCCAGTACCACCACCAGCCGCACCCAAGCCCCCCAAGCCCCCCCCCCAACCACCACAGGGAGACAGGCAGCAGCGCTTCCATGCCGTAGGGGGATGTTTAAGTCACCAATCTGGCGATATTTCACCATGCCCACTGTGTACAGCAAGTACGCCACTTGCAACCACTGTCAGCGGAAGTTGAGCAGAGGTGCAGACCCCTTAAAGTTCTGCACCAGCTCGCTCATCAACCACCTTGCGGCTAAACATTTCCACCAGCATGAGGAGTTCCAGAGGCTGAAGGCATCTGGTGCTGGCAGTGGCACCACACCCATCACTGCACAGCCTTCAGCAGCAGCAACAGCAGCCACCCGCCCTCCTGCTCCTCCAGCAGCACCAGCAGGAGTGCGGAAACGCACTGCTCCTCCCCCCTCTGCAACTCCTGCCGCCGACACTGAGGCCTGTTCTGGCAGCCAGTCCTCAGTGGCCTCCTCTGCTGTGTCTGCTGATTCCCGTGTCAGCAAAAGGCCACGCCAGAGCCTTTTGAGCGAGTCCTTCCAGGGGGTGGTTAGGGCTCTGCCTCCCAGCAGCCGTCGCGTGCGGCAGCTGAACGGCTTGCTGGCACGGGCCATGTGCTCCCAACTCCTGCCGTACACGCTCGTGCAGGAGGGGAGCGACATTCGTGCGCTGCTTGCTTGCGCAGCCCCAGACTGGCAGCTCCCCAGCAGACACTTCTTTGCCCGCAAGGCCATTCCTGCACTGCACCGCTTTGTGATGGCCAATGTGGAGCGAGGGCTGGAGCACGCGGTTGGTGAAAGGGTCCACGTCACCATGGACTCCTGGAGCAGCCGCTTCGGGACAGGCCGCTACCTGTCCTTCACTGTCCACTGGGTCAGCTTGGTGGAAGGGGGTGAGGATGGGAGAGCAGCAGCGGGCACAGCAGCAGCAGCAACACAGTGGGTGGTGCCACCCCGCAGGGTCAGGGGAACTGCAGCAGGTTCCTCCGATCCTCTGCCATCCTCCGGCACACCTGGCCAACCCCCCCGCCTCAGCAGCAGCGTGAAGGCCCGCCACTGCCAAGCGCTGCTGCACTTGGTCAGCCTTGGGAAGACCAAGCTGACGGCAACCCATGTGTTGGCCAAACTCCAGGAGCAGGAGAGGATTTGGCTGACCCCCAGAGGCCTCAGAGTCGGAGAGGTGGTGGCCGACAATGGGGCCAATCTGGTTGCCGCAATAGACAGGGGAAACCTGACCCACATCCCCTGTCTTGCCCACGTGCTGAACCTGGTGGTGCAGAAGTTCCTGCGCACCTACCAGGGGATGGGCGAACTGCTGGAATCGGCAAGGAATGTTGTGCGTCACTTCCGGCGCTCGGCTGCAGCCTGTGCGAGCCTGGAAGACGTGCAAAAGGAGCTGGATCTGCCACGCCATCGGCTGATCCTTGACGTTCCGACTCGCTGGAACTCCACCCTGGCGATGTTGGAGCGTCTGGTTGAACAGAAGCGCGCTGTCAAACAGTACCTTGCCCTGGCCACTGTTTCCGCCGCTCAGAGAAGGGACAAGACCAGCAACATCCCGTCCATCGTCCCCGATGATGACTGGAGGCACATGCAGCAGGTGTGCTTTGTGCTGGCTCCCTTCCTGCAGGCCACAAACATGGTGAGCAGGGACCATGCTATGGTCTGCGAGTGGGTGCCCCTGGTTTCTCTGCTGAACAGGGCCCTCGATGCTTTGCTGGAACAGGGAGCGGCAGCCTTGGACCAGCAGGAGCGGCAACCAGCTGCGCAGTCCACCTCTGAGGGGGAGGAGGAGGAGGACTTGGTGGAGTTCCCTGACCTGGCTGCTGATGAGGGGGATCAGCACAGCGCAGCTGAGTTGGTGCGGGGGTGGAGAGAGGATGAGGCGGCAGAGGAGGAGGATGAGGACAGCACTGACGTCGATGTGCCAGCAGACGTGGCCCGCCTCTTCCCAATGGCAGCGCACATGCTGACGTGCCTGCGCAGGGACCCCAGGGTGATCCAGATGAAGCAGAGGGAGGACATCTGGATCAGCATGATGTTGGACCCACGCCTCAAGGGGAAGTTGAGCCAGTTCCTGCCGCCTGCAGGAGGAGACCCAGCGCAACAAATAAGGAGCTTGCAGCAGGCCCTTGTTGAGCGCTTGGAGGAAGCCTTCCCCCAGCCTTCCACCCCCACTGTCCAGCAGCCAGCACAGAGGCAGCAGCAGGTGCCTGCATCCAGCAGCAGCAAGCGCCCCACAGACCTGCTGTCTCTCAGCCACGAGCTCTACAGGACTGTAGAGGCTCCGGCAGCAGTGACTAGAGAGGAGATGCATGCAGCAGCATCCTCCTCCGGTCACAGCCAGCGCCTGACCCGCATGGTGGCTGACTACATGGGGTCGTACAGCGGGCTTGACAGCGATGCCCCTGTTGATCCCATGGAGTATTGGGTCAAGCGCATGGAGATCTGGAGCGAGCTGGCGCAGTACGCCCTGGAAGTGCTGTCCTGCCCCCCTTCCAGCGTGCTGTCCGAGCGCTGCTTCAGTGCAGCTGGTGGCGTGGTCACCGAGAAACGCTCACGTCTGTCTCACAAGTCTGTGGACAGACTGACGTTTCTCAAGATGAACCAGGCGTGGGTGGAAGGCGAGTTCCTGGCCCCTGTTGTCGGCGAGAGGGGGACATGAACTGGCTGCCGGAACCATCGTTAATGTGCCTTACCACCCTTTACCACCTCCTGGCTCCTGCTCACTAAGCCAGCCTGGTTCACTTTGACTATTACGTCGCCTGCAGCCACACATTTTACACCTACAGTGGGCTGCTGTGTACTGCCCTTCTGCTGTCTGTCTGTGTTTCCCACTGCCAGGGTACACAGAATTACCTTCTTCTGCTGCCACTCTGCCACCAGCTATTACGTCAAACAATAGCTATATTGGTTGTAAAACCAAAAACCAAAAAACCATAAAAAAAAAAAAAAGGTTTAATTTTTCTGAGGTGCCCGGGTTGAAAACTGTGTTGTCCCAGTTGTGTATTGGACACAATGTGGGCTGCACGACCGCTGTCTGGGACCTCCTGTTGTGTTTATTTACAGCCCTGGTATCACCGCTAGGTACCAGGGCTATTATGTCACGCTGCCTACCTGCTGCCACACTCACACTGCTCCTCCATACCTCCTCCTGCTGCTGCTGCTGCTGTCTGTCTGTGTTTCCCACTGCCAGGGTACACAGATGATTTACCTTCTGCTGCCACTCTGCCACCAGCTATTACGTCAAACAATAGCTGCTTGCATTACTCCTCCATTCCTCCTGCTGCTGTTGCTGTCTGTCTGTGTTTCCCACTGCCAGGGTACACAGAATTACCTTCTGCTGCCACTCTGCCACCAGCTATTACGTCAAACAATAGCTATATTGGTTGCAAAACCAAAACCAAACAAACCATTAAAAAAAAAAAAAAAGGTTTAATTTTTCTGAGGTGCCCGGGTTGAAAACTGTGTTGTCCCAGTTGTGTATTGGACACAATGTGGGCTGCACGACCGCTGTCTGGGACCTCCTGTTGTGTTTATTTACAGCCCTGGTATCACCGCTAGGTACCAGGGCTATTATGTCACGGCGAGCTGCCTGCCTCATTGACTGCCTGCTGCCACACACTCATCCTCCTCCTCCTGCTGCTGAATTTACCTCCTGCTGTCTTTGTGTTTCCACTGCCAGGGAGCACATACAATGGCGCTTCCAACATGCGTGCGCCCACCAGCTATTTGTTACGCTCAAAAATAGCTGCATTTCTTTAAAAAAAAAAATTGAAAAGAGAAATACGTGAAGATGATGAAGAAGAAGATGATGAAGAAGAAGAAGATGATGAAGAAGAAGAAGAAGAAGATGAAGAAGATGAAGAAGAAGAAGAAGAAGATGAAGAAGAAGAAGATGATGAAGAAGAAGAAGAAGATGATGAAGAAGAAGAAGAAGAAGATGATGAAGAAGAAGATGATGAAGAAGAAGAAGATGATGAAGAAGAAGAAGAAGATGATGAAGAAGAAGAAGAAGAAGATGAAGAAGAAGATGAAGAAGATGAAGAAGAAGATGAAGAAGAAGAAGAAGAAGATGAAGAAGAAGATGATGAAGAAGAAGAAGAAGAAGATGATGAAGAAGAAGAAGAAGAAGAAGATGAAGAAGAAGAAGAAGAAGATGATGAAGAAGAAGAAGAAGAAGAAGAAGAAGAAGATGATGAAGAAGATGAAGAAGATGAAGAAGATGAAGAAGATGAAGATGATGAAGAAGATGAAGAAGATGAAGAAGATGAAGATGATGAAGAAGATGAAGATGAAGATGAAGATGAAGATGAAGATGAAGATGAAGATGAAGATGAAGATGAAGATGAAGATGAAGATGAAGATGAAGATGAAGATGATGAAGAAGATGAAGATGAAGATGAAGATGAAGATGAAGATGATGAAGAAGATGAAGATGAAGAAGATGAAGAAGATGAAGAAGATGAAGATGATGAAGAAGATGAAGATGATGAAGAAGATGATGAAGAAGATGAAGATGAAGATGAAGATGAAGATGAAGATGATGAAGATGATGAAGATGATGAAGAAGATGAAGATGAAGAAGATGAAGAAGATGAAGATGAAGATGAAGAAGATGATGAAGATGAAGATGAAGATGAAGATGAAGATGAAGATGAAGATGAAGATGAAGATGAAGATGAAGAAGATGAAGATGATGAAGAAGATGAAGATGATGAAGAAGATGAAGAAGATGAAGAAGATGAAGATGATGAAGAAGATGAAGATGAAGATGAAGATGAAGATGAAGATGAAGATGAAGATGAAGATGAAGAAGATGAAGATGATGAAGATGATGAAGAAGATGAAGAAGATGAAGAAGATGAAGAAGATGAAGAAGATGAAGATGAAGATGAAGATGAAGATGAAGATGAAGATGAAGATGAAGATGAAGAAGAAGATGAAGATGAAGATGAAGAAGAAGATGAAGAAGATGAAGAAGATGAAGATGAAGATGAAGATGAAGATGAAGATGAAGAAGATGAAGAAGATGAAGAAGATGAAGATGAAGATGAAGATGAAGATGAAGATGAAGATGATGAAGATGAAGAAGATGATGAAGATGATGAAGAAGATGAAGAAGATGAAGAAGATGAAGAAGATGAAGAAGATGAAGATGAAGATGAAGATGAAGATGAAGATGAAGATGAAGATGAAGAAGAAGATGAAGATGAAGATGAAGATGAAGATGAAGATGAAGATGAAGATGAAGATGAAGATGAAGATGAAGAAGATGAAGAAGATGAAGAAGATGAAGATGATGAAGAAGATGAAGATGAAGATGAAGATGAAGATGAAGATGAAGATGAAGATGAAGATGAAGATGAAGATGATGATGAAGATGATGATGATGAAGATGATGAAGATGAAGATGAAGATGAAGATGAAGATGAAGATGAAGATGAAGATGAAGATGAAGATGAAGATGAAGATGAAGATGAAGATGAAGATGAAGATGAAGATGAAGATGAAGATGAAGAAGAAGAAGAAGAAGAAGAAGAAGAAGAAGAAGAAGAAGAAGAAGAAGAAGAATATACAGTAACACTACTGAACAAAATTAAGGACACAACTTCTCTTTCCACATTTTTTTTTAAAGGAACATCCCCACATAATCACTTGCTGTTGTTACTTGGAAAAAAAGATGTTTCTTGCATCATTCACCCTCAAAACAAGTGTTGGAAGCTATTTAAGGCCAATTCGAATAGTCAGCTCGAATAGTGAGCTCGAATACCGACTCGAATAGTGAGCTCAAAGTCCGAGGTCGAATCGAATAGTAAAAATTATTCGACTCGAATATTCGACTGACCTCGAATAATTTACTATTCGAATTCGACCTAACTCGAATTTTGAAAAGGGGTATTTGAGCATCACTAGTACTGCATGTACTTGTCCAGGTCAGTCTCCATCAGCTTTTGTAATGCCTGCTGCATTACCGGGTCAGCACCCCTGGACAGTCCAGTACTGGCCAGTTCCGGGCGAGTATTTTCAGAAACTTTGGGGTTGGGGTCCACACTGACATTCTCCTGCGTAACTGTTGATGCAGGGCCCTCAGGATGCACAACCTCTGTACGGTCAGGAGTTTCAGTCTCTGGTTCCCCTTGCCTTGAGTCAGATGGGTCAGCGTCTACCTCAGCAGACACATCCAGCTCCTGCAGTTGCTGGGTATCCCATTGAAACAATTCCGTTACCAAGTCCCCTTGTTTCTTGCGGCCGACATCAATGCCTCTCTCTTGGCAAAGATTTTGCAGGTCCGCCAGGCACATTTTCTTGTAGTTCCCGGACATTTCCACGCCAAATAAAATAAAACTTTTGGGGAGGGGTACTGGCTACACAGTCTCTCTGTATATATAAAAAATATATTGCCTTCCAGCTACACCAACGAATTAGTTCGTTTCTCGATAGCGCTAGCGCTATCGCAGATACTTTCAGCACAACACAGGTCCCAACCGCTGCCTAACACTGTCACAAGAGCCCTTGTGGCTGACCGCACTTAACCTTCTAAACGGTGCCAGCGCACAGATCGTGCGAACTCTGGTCGCAGTCAATGCACAGGAACCGTTAAGAATTAGCCGCAGACAACTCAGAAGGGAGCCTGTGAGACACGGGTAATTACAACGTCACCTACTGGTTCAGAGTAAACTGCCACCACCGCGGTTACTATGGGACCGTGGGGCCCACTAACTGACTGACTAATCCTGCGAATAAAACGGTTAAACACACGATATTCTGTCTAGCCAACAACAAACAAACAGTAGCGTATCTTCAGAGACCCGGGATCATTTCTGTGTGTGCTGATAAGCAGGGTAGCGAAACAGTGAATGACTTGGGGAAAGTCGTTTATTCACGCAATATAAATAATTAATATATACAGACAATTATGAAAATCAACAATTATTAAAACAGTAATAGCCAGTATGAAAAATAAAAGAAGGGAGAAAAATACTTAGTTCCTGGAAAGATGTCCTTATTGTGGGAAGAATCATAAAGTTCTTGGTTTCAAAGTCCAGAGTTCAGAGTTCAGACCAGGTGGATGCCAGCATATCCTCAAGCTGGCATCTGATGAGTGCAAGATGGTTCAGTGTGGAGGACACTGAGTTTGGGTCCTCAGCCATTCTTATGCCCCTGCTTCAGTAGGAGGGAGTGAGGGCGGGGAGCCATACACCCCCTTCAAAGATGAGATGAGCCCTCCCCTTGTACTGGGGCTAGAAATCATATCTACCCATATATGGGCTCTATCTCACAGAACCGTACAGGTCAGGGCAGATTTATTAACATTTTCAGGTCTGTCTCGATTTACCCAGCGCCCTGATACCAGACATGAGGGGTGGGACCCCTGTGGTATCATCAGGGCCTTTTTAAACTGCCTAACTGGCAGTCCTTACCTCAGAATGTTCTGAAACTTCCTCAGAACCAGCACCGGGGCTCATGCTACACTTCCCCCACGTTTGGTGAAGCTGCCATCTCAGGAACCCCAGAAATATGACAGATCTGGGAAGTTATGGATTTGCTATGAGACTCAGGTTATTCCCAGGCAAAGGCTCTTTGAAGTTTGGAGCAGCCAGCGAGGTGTCGCCTCCCCTGCTGGGAATGAGCCAGTGGGTCTGGCTTTTAGCCCAACTAGATTGCTTCTGCCATGGTGCTTGTCACCTTATACCTGATGGATGGGCCATCAGCACAGCTTGAAGCCAGGGACTCTCTGGGGCAGATTAGGCTCAGGCTCATTAGCATATCAAAAGAGCCATCCAGCCTACACACTCAACCCAGATTGTACCGTTTTGAAGCGCAATCGATGCAGGAATCGAGTGCGATCGTTCTTTTCTTCACGGGCGGTTCCAGGACGCGCCTGCGTCCCCGCAATCGTCCGTGACAACAGGTGTAAATTTTTTTCCAAAAATTACACCTATGAAAATGTAGAGAACGTCATAGGTCTTGTCTAGAGAACCGGAAACGGGGTTCTTCCATCTCAATCTCTATACAGAGGCTGGGTCTGCCTATAGAGCCCAGCCTCTGTCGCTAGTTACTTTCCTCCAAAGATCCCACCTGTGCGCTGTCAGACCCCATAAATCAACCCCATAAATCACAACCGCCTGTAGAATAACATTAGTATGTTCTTTTTGTATAAAAAAACATTAAAAAAAAGCAGAAAATGTTTAACTCGAAAGTGGAAAAACCTTCTGGATCATAACGATTCTCCCTACGTTCCCTCTGTAAAAAAAACATTATATTTTACAAAATAGTAACCCCAAACTAAAACATTTGGCGATCCAAAACATTGTTACAGGTAAATGATTTTTATCTCACTCATCCTTATCATCAAAGCCAAATAAAGACTGTGTGAAGGAAGGTTCAGATTGCATGTAATCTGAACGTTGAGCAGGTTGCAAAGTATGATATGTTGGGTTTGGTAGGGTGGTGGCACCCATACCGTTTACAGATTGGGTTTGTGGGTTGGTGTTTGATTGGTTTGTACGATAAGGTTGGGCAGGTGGTCTGTACAACTCTTGCTGCATTTGACCATATTTATTCGCATCGTTACCTAGTGCCCGTTGTTTTTTGGTCTGAGTTTTAGTGACATATTTTCTGCACAAATTAATCAGATCGGCATGAAATTCAGGGAAATATTCGGGATCAATTTTTTTGAGATGAGGAATGGCTGACTTCACTATGACATAGGAATCACTTTCCTCCCTCTCCATGTATTGCATCTGCTTGTCTTTGTTGTCCTTAAAGTATTCCAGTAGTCCTTGGAATGGAGCATTGTCCCCCAAATCTTTCTCAGCTTGGACTACTTTTCTTGAGCTTGTCACTTTAGTTTTCTTTGCTGCTGTCACACTCTCACTACTACTAGTTGATTTCAGAGGCCTACGAGTGGTTGCCGCTTGTTCATCAGAATTTGTCATGGTGTTCTGGTCACTTGCATCTCCGGATGAATTTATGCTCATTTGAGTATTATCGACATCATCATCCACATTAATCGTTTGCGGAGTTAGGGGGAAGCTATCCTCTGTGCTAAAATTGGAAAAAATATGTATTAATGACTATAGAGTTATACAGTACAGACCACTAGTTTGGACACACCTTCTCAATCAAATAGTTTTCTTATTTTTCATAACTATGAACATTGATTGAACGTAAAGTGAAGGCAAAAGGGCCAACAAGTGCTAAGTATCTCTGGGAACTCCGTCAAGAATGTTGGAAAACCATTTCAGGTGACTACCGCATGAAACTCTTCAAGAGAATGTCAAGAGTGTGCAAAGTAGTAATCAAAGCATAGTTTCTGTTTCACAATTTTTGGTTATGTACTCTACTTCCACATGTGAAAATTCATAGTGTGCTTGCTTGTAAATGTACAACGTTAATAATCATGGAACTAAAGAAAACTCTCTGAATGATAAGGTGTTTCCAAACTTTTGGTCTGTACTGTACATACAGAAGAGTAGTATATGGATGCCTTGTAACTTACCTTCTAGCCTCAAAGCATGGTATAAGAAAGGTGAGCAAGTCATAATGGCGGTATTTGGGCTTGAAATGAGCACCAGATCCACTACGTTCCATTTTTTTCTGTTTTTCAAGTTCCTTTTTGAATGTGTCCTTGAGGGATCTCCACTTCATTTTCACTTCCTCTACTGTTGTAAAATAAACAAAACATTTTTTTTTAATGTCATGTGTAAAACATATATAGAAATATGATCTTTGTATAACATCAAATACATTTCATTTTCATTTTTTTTTTTTTTTACAGATTTCTGGCTACAGGAAATTCATATGCTTCTTTGCATTTCGCCTTTCGCTTAGGCAAGACCACTATATCGAACATAGTGAAGAACACGTGCAAAGTTTTGTGGCAAAAACTACATGCCACCTACATGCCTGTTCCAGACACAACAATGTGGGAGGATATTGCTCAAAAATTCTGGAAAAACTGTAGTTTTCCAAACTGTGTAGGCGCTATTGACGGTAAACATATTAGACTTGTGATGCCTCCTGCAAGTGGTACTAAGTACTTTAACTATAAAAAATATTTCTCTATTGTTTTAATGGCTGTAGCCGATTCTGAGTACCGCTTTATTTATATCGATGTAGGTGCGTATGGTAGTTCAAGTGATTCTTTTGTTTTTAGACATACAAATTTCCATTACGCTCTGGAGGATGGATCACTGAACTTACCAACTCCTAAACCATTACCGCGCACCACTTCACCTCCGTGCCCATACGTTTTTGTCGCTGATGAGGCCTTCGCCCTCTCTACTCATGTCATGAGGCCATACGGATGCAGAGGCTTAAGTGATGTGAAAAGAAATTTTAACACTCGCCTAACGTATGCAAGAAGGATGGTAGAATGTGCCTTTGGCATCTTAAGCAACAAATGGCGAGTGCTCCACACTGCTATAAATTTAAAAACCGATACTGCTGTAGCAGTGGTCAAGGCAGCATGTATCATTACATAGTTACATAGTTATTTTGGCTGAAAAAAAGACATACGTCCATCAAGTTCAACCAGTACAAAGTACAACTCCAGCCCGTCCCCCACATACCCCTGTTGATCCAGAGGAAGGCGAAAAAAACCCCACCAGGCATGGTCCAATTAGCCCCAATCTTACATATCTTACAATCTTACTTATCTTACATAACTATCTGAGGTACCATGAACCCTGTACCATGGATGATGTTGATACAATACCCCTCCATGATGTGTCAACTGGCGATCATGGCAGGTCTGCAAATCAGGCCCTATTTTTTCGTGAACACCTAGCCAATTATTTTAATTCTCCTGAAGGTGTGATGTTCAATGAGGAAGATACCATGTAAAATGTAAAAAATTGATTGCACAATAGACAATGTGTACACCTTATTGTTACCATTCAAATTATAAAAAAAAACCTACATTTAACATTTAAAAAATGAAATGTAAACATTAATAAAACATTTTTTTTTATTGTTTGCAATGTATGGCATTGTTTTTATTTTTTATTTAAGCACAACGATTGTCTGCCACTATTTGCACACATAACAGGCCCTATTGGGCCCTCTGCTGCACCTGGGGTCCGGGTGTGGTCACGGCATAAGCACCCACTATTGCTGCAATACTACTACTAGGGATTGCACACATAACAGGCCCTATTGGGCCCTCTGCTGCACCTGGGGTCCGGGTGTGGTCACGGCATAAGCACCGACTATTGCTGCAATACTACTACTAGGGATTGCACACATAACAGGCCCTATTGGGCCATCTGCTGCACCTGGGGCCCGGGTGTGGTCACGGCATAAGCACCGACTATTGCTGCAATACTACTACTAGGGATTGCACACATAACAGGCCCTATTGGGCCCTCTGCTGCACCTGGGGTCCGGGTGTGGTCACGGCATAAGCACCGACTATTGCTGCAATACTACTAGGGATTGCACACATAACAGGCCCTATTGGGCCCTCTGCTGCACCTGGGGCCCGGGTGTGGTCATGGCATAAGCACCCACTATTGCTGCAATACTACTACTAGGGATTGCACACATAACAGGCCCTATTGGGCCCTCTGCTGCACCTGGGGTCCGGGTGTGGTCACGGCATAAGCACCCACTATTGCTGCAATACTACTACTAGGGATTGCACACATAACAGGCCCTATTGGGCCCTCTGCTGCACCTGGGGTCCGGGTGTGGTCACGGCATAAGCACCCACTATTGCTGCAATACTACTACTAGGGATTGCACACATAACAGGCCCTATTGGGCCCTCTGCTGCACCTGGGGTCCGGGTGTGGTCACGGCATAAGCACCCACTATTGCTGCAATACTACTACTAGGGATTGCACACATAAAAGGCCCTATTGGGCCCTCTGCTGCACCTGGGGTCCGGGTGTGGTCACGGCATAAGCACCCACTATTGCTGCAATACTACTACTAGGGATTGCACACATAACAGGCCCTATTGGGCCCTCTGCTGCACCTGGGGTCCGGGTGTGGTCATGGCATAAGCACCCACTATTACTACTATTGCTGCAACACTACTACACATAATAAATAGCCATTTCACTTACTTTTTAGATTCTGCTGTTTTGGTGTCATTTCACTCCAATTGCTGAAAAAAGAGGATGCAATCTCTTCCCAAAGTCTTCTGGCCAGATGAATGTCTTTGTAATCTTTGTGTCCCTTATCATACAGACAGGGGTGCGCCTGTATCTGAGCTACCAGCTCCTCTATGTCATACACACTCCTCTGCATGTTGACAGCTTGCTTTCTCTTTCTCTCTCGATTGGAGGAAACAGGAAGAGGAAATACATCATCATCAGAATGCTGGGTAGAAAGGTCCGATTCACTTCAACTACGCGAAATATCGCATAGTTAAGCGATGCCATTGAAAACTATTACACGCGATTCGCGGACGAATCGCGCAAAACAGCCGAAAAATTGATGCAGGGTCTCAGATTTTTTTCCGCATGCCGACGCGTCAGAAAATCCGCATAGAGTGGAAACAGCTCCATCCACTACTATTGGTTTTAAAATCTATGCGTTTTTTCTGACCAGAAAAACTGACAACAAACGCACAAGTGGAAACCTAGCCTTAGTCTATGGCTAAAAGCATTAGAGGCAGAAGACCCGCTGGATATCCATGTAACTGGTATTATTTTAAAGGGACTATGAGCAGTAACAAAAATCAAAATCTGAACTTACCTGTGGCTTTCTCCAGCCCACCGTAGGTCGGGAGGTCCCTCGGCTTCCATCTGGCTCTTCTCCAAGGCCCTGGTCAGAAATAGCTCCCCAGCGGCTCCCGGCGACACTGGGCCCGAGTGTTGGGCTCCTTCTTCCTGAATGATGACGTCAGTCACCAAGCCGGCCCGCCTCGCGTCATCACGGCATCCGGCGTAACAGTACTGCGCATGCGTGTTTACACCGCGCATGTGCAGTACTGTTACACCGGCCACCGTGATGATGACTGACATCACCTTTCAGGAAGGAGCCCAACACTCGGGCCCAGTGTCGCTGGGAGCCATTTCTGACCAGGGCCTGGGAGAAGAACCAGATGGATGCCAAGGGACCTCCCAACCTATGGTGGGCTGGAGAAAGCCCCAGGTAAGTTCAGATTTAGATTTGTTACTGCTTGGAGTCCCTTTAAAGGGAATAAACATGTCAGCCTCCATATCCCTCACTTCAGTTGTCTTAAAATTACTAAGCGTTGGCAGTTGAGATGCATTTCATGTTACATACTTGCAAACAAGATTGTAATATGCAAATTAGAGGGGTCGGAAGTCGAGGAATCCTAACCGGAGGAGTCCAAGTCGGTGGATTTTTGCACCGACTCCACCACCCTGGTTGCTTCATGGAGAAAAAGCCCTGCAAAGCTCCAGGGCTTTACTTCCTTGAAGAGGCAGAGCTTTACACTGTAGCTCTGCCTCCTCTGCAGTCAATCTCTACCGACCGCTGCCTCCTTCTGCCCCCTCGGTCTTATTTCACTGAGAGGGGCAGTGAGGAGACAAGAGATCCGCAGAGATTGACTGCGGAGGAGGCAGCGCTACAGCTTAAAGCTCTGCAACCTGCAAAGTCATAGAACTTTCCAGGTAGTTTTCTATATGAAAAAACTCGTTTTATGGCGGGATTGCGGCGATTCAACTGAGGCTATAATGCTAAATGTGCTTACATTTAAAGGAAAAAAAAAAAAAACTTCAGAGCTTCTATGGAAGATGCTGAATGGAGCTGCTGACTTTGAGAAAAAGTCGCCCTGTGTAATACAATGTAACTATGGAAAGATGGATATCATTTTAAAGCTCTTTCTCCTCTTTCTGACGACCCCTAAATCATCACCCTACACCTTTTCGTTTTCTCTATTTTCGCAATCGAAATCGCGGCCGCTGCAATTTCAATCGCGAAAACAGCGAAAATGTATATATCGCGAAAGCAGCCAGTTTATATATCATTGGAAAGAGGAGAAAGAGAGCTTTAAAATGATATGCATCTTTCCATAGTTTTTGCACTGCTCCGAGTCCCTTTAAAGATCCTGTGTACTGGCTGGGCCAGAAGCGCGGTTTGCTGATCCTGAGAAGGTCAGCCCTAATATCTGGTGAGTGTATAGTGTAACTATTTACCACAGGAAGATTGGGATAAGTTTCTCATACCCAAGGACTTTGGAAGGAATTTTATGTGGACTTTGGGAATGTTTAATGATTCTTCTGTATTTTACTGTAGAGCGCCATGTTCTTACCCACCATATTTTATCTAAGAGTTGTACCACCTGGGGAGAAACATTACCTGCCTATACAGTGAGGGAGGAGTTTAGTATTCAGATTAAATTGCCATATTGGCACTTTGCAAAAATAAGTGAGTTTAGGTTGCAGTTTGGGAATGGTCTCAAAGGTTTCCCATTGCAATTGAAGATATTGCCATTATATTGTTTCTGATTTCAAATGATTGGTATACACTAAAGAAGAATTGTACCATCCACCTAAGTGAACACTGATCACCTGCACTTTAGAGATTTATATCCTGAGAAATGTTGAGGGGGCGACTATCAGAAGCTGGCAGCAAAATTAGCCCTGAGATTAAAAAAAAAAAAAAAAAAAAGTCCTGGCAGGGAATTATAATGTCAGGAGAAAAGGACCAGTCTAATATGCATTGTAGACTGGATACCGGCTATAAAAGAACACCCGAGGTGAAAATAAACTAATGAATCAATGTATCTATCATCCTAAAAAATCTCTTTGCTGCTCTCAGAAGCCATTTTCTGCTCAGAAAGTGTTTTTTATAGTTGGAATTTCTTATTCGTTACATACCACTTACATACTTGATTAACTCAAGCAGAAAAAAAAAAAAAAAACTACATAGTTGTGCTAGGCACTGCACGCACGCACGCACGCACGCACGCACGCACGCACGCACACACACACACACACACACACACACACACACACACACACACACCTACCTACCACCTCAGGTATCCTTTTAAAGTGAACCTGAAGCTAGTAAAATTATTTAAAAACAAACATGATGTAGCTGCAAATGAATATTACATACTAACCTCGCCATCAGTTCCTCTCAGAAGCTCACCATTTTCGTCTTACAGTGATCCCTTCCAGTTCTGACAATATTGCTGTCAGTTATATATCAGCAGTTGTAAGTTACAACTGAATGTGCAAGGTAATGTCCATGATTCCCTATTGCTCAAGTGGGCGATATTACAGTTTAAGCTATAAACCCGCAGAGCTAATGACCCTTTGAACTTCCCTGCAGTAAAATCCTAGCTGAAGTTACCTTTCACTGTTTTTGATGTGCAAGTGCTCTAGAAAAGAGCAGTGCTGACTAATGCTGGGCATACACAGCTCGATTTTGCAGGCGATTCTCTTATCTCCCGCTCGATTATCTTTTTCCATTGTCCGGAATGCAGAATTGAGCGGCGAAACAATCGGGCAGGAGATCGGACTTGTCGGAAATGATCCAGCCATCTAAATGGCTCAAAATCGAGCTGTGCAGATTTTAGGATTTGTATCACCTGCAACAAAGAAATGTTTGTTTAACCTGCCTGGTGTTCAATTTCCCCAGGATTGGTGCAACAAGTAATCCAATTAATTTTCATAACCTTTTTTCCTGTAACTTGCCAAAATGTGCCCAGCAAAGGTCTAGTATACAGTGCAGGAGAGTATTGACATGTATGGATAACACTGTTCACAGCATGTTTTGTATGGCTATGTATAACCGGCAATACCACTAGGGAGGTTAGGTTATGCTGTTGTGTATTTTTTCTTAGAGCAGAGGGGATGTTCTAAGTTCAGGTCCACTGTAAAGCCTCATCTACACAGTACAAGTTTCCATCAGATAGACTGATTAGAGAGATCTAATAAACGCCATCGTGTGTACACATCCAAATTGTTTCAGATAGATTTTACAATAGATTTTGGGTACTTGTCAAAGCAAAATCTATCGCAAAATTGAACACAATCCAATTGGACCGGTTGGAAATAGATCCGATCTGACAGAAAATTGTACTGTGTAGATAAGGCTTTACTCTTCCTGTACAGGAAACAATATGAGACTCATCTTTGCTACTAATGATCTATTTCTTAGGCCCGGTTCACATTAGCGGTCACCGTCCAGAATCGCCGTGCCGGAGCCGGACCGCATGCAGAACGGACGGAACGGACGCACGGCATAGCAATGAAAGCCTATGCGTCCGTTCACATGCGTCCGTTTCGTCCGGACCGGATCCGGACTCCGGCATAAGACCCAACATGCGCTATTTTTTGGTCCGGCTCCTCCGGCAACCGTATCCGGAGAGAAGCCGGACTGCACCATCCGGCCAATACAAACCAATGAGAACCGGAGAGCGCACAACACACTGGCTAAAAATCCGGATGTTCTACCCCACTTCCTATGCGTATTGAAGTGGCAATTTTGGATGGGGACACATGGGCAAGCATTTTGGAGTGGAGCAGCAGTGATTTTAAACGTGCTGGAGATGTTGGCAGTATGTCGGAGGTGGAGGTGAGTGCTAAACAGCGGAGGGCCTGATTCCACAGGTCCACCTTCTGCTGACCTCCCAGACCCCAACATTTTTATTCCTTTTCTACTATCTTTTGCCAAACGGATCCGGATCGCATCCTGATGAACACCTGATGCAAACTGACCGGATCCGGTTCGGATCCGGATCGGGTCATCTGGTCCGTTTGGCAGAGAACCGCAAGTGTGAACGGGGCCTTAACTGTATTGCACATCAAGGTTGCTCATCCGGATTCGGAATACTCGAACTACCGTGATACCTGAACTGGTTTTCGATACTCAAATTCAAATACTGATTCCGGATAGCTGAGTGCACTATTCGAGTGAACTTGAACTAGGTATCCGGCTGGATACCTAATACATATTCAAGTACCTGGATCTAGATAGCGTAACCACGGAGATGACGTCCACTAACATTGAGCCAGAGGGCTCCCAGCCGAGGCCCTAGCAACCGATCACAGAGGGGAACCCTGGCCAGCCCCTCCTCTATATAAGGTGGGTGCCATTTGCAAAAGCTAGTCCTTGCTTTTTTTTTTTTTTTTTTTTTATTTCAATAGATTTTTAATTGAGTTTTTGTTAACAAATTGCAGAACATACAACATAGATAACAACATAGGTATCATCTGCCTTGTCTTCTCCAATTGGCATGGCCTCTCTGGGCTTGGAGGACAGGCTTGTGGAGAGTTCTTGTGCTTGGTAACGAGTACAGTTTTAGTAGAAGGTACACTTTTATATCAATAGCAGTTCACAAAAAACAGAACTATCAACAGGAGAATATACATAAACTTAAAATTATACACTCAGGTAATTTGGTAATTGGTACTACGAGCAGGTTGAGACTATTGATGGGGGTATAGTTTACGGTTATTGGCACTATTTTAGTTTTGTTGGAGGGTCAGCATACATTGAAAGAAGTGAGATGGTTCAGTTTTCCTGTTCAGCAAACTGAACTAGCCCTTCACAGGGAATGTGGAATTCATCATTTCCCGTGGATAGTCTATTGCATATGCATTTCTCCACAGTAATGTTTTGCCCCACCGTGGTGAGTAGTTGGTTGATAGGGATAGGATCAGGAGACTTCCAGAGCGAGGTTATTAGTTGTAGGGCAGAAATATGAATGATTGGTTTCTGAGGTAAGTCTAGTGCTGAAATATCATAATAGTAAGGCTAGTTGAGGGGTTAGGTGGAGGGTAGGAGAGATTAAATGCTTCAGAAGATTCTCAGCCTTGATCCAAAACGTCTTAACTTTTGAGCATTCCCATAGCATGTGGTATAATGTACCTATGTGCTTATTCCAGCATAAGTTTGAGATTTTGGGGGGAAATTATGCCATTTTTCTCAGTGTCAAGTACCACCTGGTTATTATTTTTTGTATTTTTTCCAATGGGCATTACATCTAGATGCTTTTAGAAGAAATTTAATTGACCTTAATAGCTTGTCGGGACAGATTTCTATACTTAGGTCAAGCGCCCAAATTTTACAATATTTTTTTGAGATGTTCTTTATGATCAGGAAGTAATTTGTTGTACCATAGGGAGATTGCCCCTTTGTAATTAATTTTGCTGTTAAGAAATAAGATATGGTCAGTTATGGGCGCATGCGCGGCGTGTGATGAGATAGTCACTCATTTTGTGTGCTCCGCTCCGGGGAGAAGCCATATGCGGAAAAACACTTAGTTCCAGCAGAGCGAGGGGAGATAAAAACAGCAGAGAGGATAACTGAGGCGCAGGATGCAGCAAAACCCATCCAAAGGCAGAGAGAGTGCGGTGAAGGCTTTGGATTTCTTCCGCCCACGAGAGAGTAAGACTTCCAAGATGGCGACGGCCAAAGCGGCAGAGAACAAGAGCGCTACAGAGGCCGTACCCGAAGGGACTCAAAAGGGCCGAGTTTTCATTGAACGACGTTCCAAATCTGATTGCTGACCTGAAGGAGGATCTCTGGAGCGAAATCAGATCAGCAACATTTAACTTATCATCCCAAATAGACGAGCTGGGTTCTTGGATACACTCTCTGGAGGTAAGAGCCGACGGCACGGCAGATGCCATTACGGCTATACAAAGTAAACAATCAGAGCAAGATGAAAAACAACAAGAGACGGAGGCCTGGTTAGAAGATATGGACAATAGAGAGAGAAGGGACAATTTGAGAATAAGAGCAGTACCGGATTCAATTATTGACATAAAAGGATATACTGTCGCACTATTTAAGGCCTTACTACCGGAGACTACAGATGAACTATTTAGATTTGACAGGATCCATAGAGCGCTGAGGGCTCCATGCAATAGTGAACTTTCCAAAGACAATCTTAAAAGTGCACTACCACGAGACTAAAGAAGAGAACCTAAAGGCTGCGAGAGAAATGGGGTCACATGGAATAGGGGAGCACAAAGTGCAGATCTTTCCAGATATATCACCTCTAATGTTGACCAAACGTAGATCCCTAAAACCGATCACTACGATATTGCAAAAAAAGGCTATCTTATACAAATGGAGGTTCCCCTTCGCCTTGTCTTTTAAGCTGGGATCCAATAGAGTCCAAATAACCAATCTACAGGAAGGCCTGAAGTAATTAAAGGAACATGGGTTGCTGGACCAAGGAGACGTTACATCGATGGACATTTCTAAAACTACCAAAAGGCTGCAAAGAGACTGGCAGAAAGTACAGCACCCTTCTTCTAAAAAATCCAAAGAAAAACCTATCACCCCCTCCAAGAACCCTACCTCGACGAAAAATACAGGCCCAGTGAAATGAAAAATGGCTGGATGATATCAGAAAAACTGTCTCCACACGATACGTCTCCAATGTGAGATAAGTAAGCTATGTTCGAGCAAAGGAATGGATATACCTTCTCTTCACATTAGCACATGGGTTAAGCATAATGTACACTTCCCCTCCCTACTAGTCATTAAACAGTGGTCAGATATATCCTGACCACTCATTTATATTTAGGTATTCTGCTGTTACTAAGATTAGAGTTAAGATAACGACAATATATAAAAAGTAAGGCCATCCCCGGCAATTTGCTGCCACAACAAGTTCTCCATCCAAGATGTCTCCTAGTAAAGAAATTATCCATTCACTGGGGGGTCATCTATGTAAGGATGATTTCCGTAAGATTGGTAAATGACATTGCAATGTAATTCTGTTTTATGTTTGTGTGTCTGTTTTTATGTTTAATTACGTTTATACATCCTTCCCAATTAAGACATTTTTTTCTTAAAATACTTCTCTCAGGATATTTCGGTACCATAAGCGATCTAATCCGTATCCAAATGTATGAAAGTTCTCACCCATAATGCACAAGGGCTTAATAGCCCCCAAAAGAGACTTAAATGCCTCAACTTCTACAGAAATAACAACCCGGATGTGATAATGATCCAGGAAACACATGGAAATATTTGGGGATATTTTTATTCGTAAAGATTATCCCTCATGCTACTTTTCCTGTCACCCAAGTGCCAAAAAGAATGGAGTAGCTATTCTTATCAATAAAAACTCCCCATTTATTCTGAAAGATAAGTACTCAGATAAGGATGGATATTAATGATTATGGGAGAAATATTTGGCAAAGAGATCCTGCTTGTTTCCCTTTACGCTCCCTCCACCAAAAATGGGGCGTTTTATGCGGAGATACTAGAGCGGATCAGGAAATGTAAAGCTCATAATATAATAGTAGCAGGTGATATGTACACTGCTAGTTACCCACCAAAGGACTGTAGTAATAGAGGGGGACAAAAGACCAGACGCGCACCACGTAAATCCTTCTTCAGTTTGTGGAGAGAGCTGAACTTGGTGGATATGTGGAGAGAAGCTCACCCCAATAAAATAGATGGGGATGGGAAAAGGAGGTAAAATCTAAGTTCTTCAAGAATTGATTATATATTTGCCTCAAGAGCTCTCATAACAGGGATGGTAAATTCCAAGATTTGCCACTCCCCTCTATCAGATCACTCCATGGTATCCACCACATTCTCATCTCTCCGCAACACTACTCACAACAAGCTAAGATGGAGATTACCTCCTCATATACTAACCCACCCCAACAATGTGGAAATTTTAGAACACCACATCAAAGAATACTTTTCTTTAAATAAAAATAGGAGATAACCTCTACGAGTAATATATGGGAGGCACATAAAACCTGTATAAAAGGACATATAATATCCTTTAATGCTCAAATCAAAAAGGATAAAAACAGAACTAGGGAAAACCTAGAACGAACCCTAAACAGGCTATACACTGATCACGCCCAAAATATGACTAAGAATATTCTGAGACAGATAAGTCAGATTAAGGAACAAATAGATGCTATTCTAACGGAAGAAGTGGCACGTACATTCAGATGGCTGGGACAAAAGCACTACTACTTAGCTAAAAAAGCTAGTGCTACCTTGGCAAACAAACTAGCAAACAAACAGAGAGCACAAAGATTTCACCCCCTGAAACTCCCTAATGGTGGGCTCACACACAACCCCAAAAAGATCACGAACATGTTTAAAATATTCTATGAAAAGCTATACAGCAACAACGGATCGTCTACAGAAGAGAACATCACATATTTATTAAACATACATCCCTCACAAATTTCCCCGGAACAAAATAATAGTATGAATGCCCCCATAACAGAAGATGAAGTCAATAGGACTATAAAAAATCTGAAACACTCCAAGGCCCCGGGCCCGGACGGCCTTCCCTCCTCCTATTATAAATCCTTCAGAAAAATTCTTACCCCACATTTAGTCCAATATTTTGAATCTATTAGAGGGTAATAAAATACAATTGGAATCTAACAAGGCTACAATAGTAGTGTTGGCAAAAGAAAACAGGGATGTAAATATATGCAAAAACTACAGGCCCATATCATTGATAATTGTCGACCATAAGATTCTAACAAAAATATTAGCTGATAGAATCAACAAATTCCTGCCCCAAATAATAAACTCAGACCAAGTAGGTTTTATTAGAAACCACCAAGGGCCAGATAATATTAGAAAAATGTGTAACTTAATATGGAGGGCTCAGCACTACAAAAAAACACTACTATTGTTAGCAGTGGATATTGAAAAAGCTTTCGACTCCTTGAATTGGTCATACCTGTATGCAACATCGCATAGATTTGGATTCCACTGAGACTTTGTCAACACACTAAGGAACCTATACTCAAATCCCTCTGCCTCCATTTTAGCAGCGGGATTTGAATCTGAAAATTTCCAGATAAAAAGGGGAACAAGACAGGGGTGTCCTCTATCACCAGCCCTTTTCGCTTTGGCTTTTGAACCCCTTCTGGAATCAATAAGATCTAATACTTCAGTTAAAGACCCGACAATTAAAGGTTTGGAATTCAAGTGTTCTGCTTTTGCAGACGATCTGTTGCTGACTTTGGAAGACCCCTTCATCTCAGTACCGAATGTTCTTAAAACTCTGGGTAATTTTGCAACAGACTCAGGATTAAAAACTAACCAAGACAAGACAGAAGCTCTTCCAATATTGTTTCCCTCTTTAGAGGAAGAAAGATTGAAGAAAAATTTTCCCTTTTATATGGAAAAAAATATATTTTAAAATACCTGGGAATTCAGATCACTAACTCCATAGATTCCTTATATAAACATAACCACTTACCATTAATAAATCAGATAAAGTCGGACCTAATCAGATGGGATAAATTAAAAATATCCTGGATAGGAAGAATAAACACGGTAAAAATGGTAGTATTACCCAAATTATTATACCTATTTAGATCAATCCCAACTTTAATTCCCAAAGCACAAATTAAAGCCCTACAGAAGGAATGTTTAAGATTTATATGGCTCTATAAGAAGCCCAGAATCAAGGCCAGGATAATGCAGTATCACAAAAAAAAAGGGAGGGATGGGAGCACCGAATCTCAATAGATATCTAGAGGCCGCAAGGACCTCTCAGCTTTTTGGAGCTTCATTTAGAGAATATGACGCGAAATGGAGAGTACTGGAAAATGTCCTCCTACACCCTTATAAAATTCAAGATATGGTATGGTGGACAAGCATCCCAAAAGATATATAATCAATAACGGGTCTCTTATCACCCAGGAAGCATTTAAACTCTGGAACCAATTAAAATACAAATTCAAATGAATCAACCAACCCTTTATTTTATCTCCCTTCTACCATAACCCCTCCTTTAAGCCGGGGGAAACTGAGAGAAACTATGTATGGTGGATAAACAATGGGTTCAACAGACCTTCAGATATATCAGGGGGACATATTCTTTCATGGCAAGATCTAATTGAAAATTGGGACATTCCTAGGAATGAATTCTTTAGATACATGCAGTTAAGAGCCTATATCATAAAGAATTGGGGACAATTTCCTTTAACGCATAGACACACGACCTTGGAGAGAGCATATAAGAACCACAATCTCTTTGGGAAAGCCATATCCGTAGTGTATTCTCTACTACAGGTAGACGAGACCGCCTACAAACATAAATACCAGCTGGATTGGGAGAAGGACTTGGGTCTGACTATCTCAAGGGAAGAATGGGAAAAATTTTTTCGGATAAAACTTCGAGATGCTCTAGAAACATATGACTTACGGAGACTTCTTTAAAAATCCTATTTAGAACATATCTTACTCCTGAGAGAATTGCCAAATTCTCCAAGTCCTCCTCCCCTACCTGCTTCAGAGATTGTGGCTCATCAGGTTCTCTCTACCATATTTGGTGGAAATGTAACAGTATCTAAATGGTGGGATAAGATTTATGCACTAGGATCGGAAATAATAGGTAAACCCTTACATAAAACACCCCAAAAACGCACTCTTAGATATGTTCTTGCCTTTACTCACAAACAAAGAAAATATACTCCTGCAAAAAATTCTAACAGCTGCAAGACTACAGGTGGCAAAGAACTGGAAGAAGGATAGGATTGATTGGGATACTCTTTTGAACAAAGTTAGCAATATTTGTCTAAACGAGTATTTGACAGATCTCTTGCAGGAAAACACACAACAATTTCTGGAGATTTGGAACCCATGGTTACAATCTAAATATGGCATCCACCTCCTAACACACATCAAGGGTAGGAAGGAGATCAAATAGGAACTGACAGATATACTAAAAATGTCCAAGCAATATTTTGAATCTCCTGTAGGGAAGTATAGTTATTATCAAGAATTTTACAATAGGAAAAATGGAAGGATGTATTAGGTTTAATGTTTCCGTTGATGTTAATTTCGAGTTTTTTTTAAAATGAATATAGATTAGACCACCAACCGGTCAGAAGGAGGACTCTCACTTTTTCCTAATGGGCCAGTGACTGGCTCTAATGGACACAGAGAGCATTCTACCATTTATGGTAAAATTGAGCCCAATATATGGGCAATCTAAAAGTATGTATAAATCTGTATTCAAGCTAAGAGCAAATTTGCAGCACGATTTACATACAGAATAGGTGTATAATTAGCTCAGACTATATGAACATGTCTATAAGTATTCCTGTTTAGCTTTATGTATAACTTGTACTTCAATTTATACTTTTCTCAATAAAACTCTTTTGAAAGTAAAAAAAAAAAAGATATGGTGGTCAGTTATATAAACTGTGGTCCTTGGTAAAGAGGAGACTATGTACTTTATTCTATAGTATAGAAAAAAGTAGTTTGGATGGAGTCTAAATAGTATTTGCAGTTTTCCAAATGGCAGCATTTTCCTTTCATGGAGTATTTCAGTTAACCAGTTAATTCCATTGTCATTCCACAGAGAGGTATTTAATCCTGGGCTGAACATTGATAAAGTAGATCATGGCACTCTTAGCGCTGCTGAGTTGGTTTTGTTTGGGGGGGGGGGGGACTTCAAATAGTGTTTCCATGCTTTATGCATGGCGTTGACCGGTGGATAAATTGAGGGTGGAGGTTAGTGGCCTAATGCCATGGCTAATAAAACTTCCCTTGGGTGCCTAGTAGTGATCTTAGATTCAATTTTTTACCCATGTTTTTTGTTGAGTATTATTTCACCAGAATTTTAGAGGTTCTAGGTTGGCTGCTAGGTAGTAAGACCATATACATGAGGCTCCAATACCTCCTTTTTTTTGGGGGGGGGGGGGGGGTCGTCAAAGACTGTTTAGATAGTCTAGGCTTCTTCCCCTGCCATATAAAGTTATTTATTATTTTTGTGATATCCAGAAAGAAGCTTTTCTTTACAGGTATTTGTACTGTCCTAAAGAGGTATAAGATTTGGGTTATTATGAACATCTTTAGTGCAGCAATTCTACCTGTCCAAGATAGCATGTTTTTAGAAATTTTGGAGCATTCATTTTTTGATTTTTGTTAGTAAAGGGATATCATTAAGTTGGAATAGATTGCGGGAGTTTGCAGCAAGTTGAATTCCCAGATACTGTATTGATCCGTCAGACCATGTGAATGGGACTTTAGAGCTGATCTCATTCTTAACATAAGTTGGTAAGTTTAAACCCATTAGGATTGATTTGGATTTATTGAGTTTATATAATGAAACCTCAGACAATTCTTGTAGTACTTCTATAGTTTTCTGGAGTGAGTTGATAGGATCTTCTAGGGAGAGAATGACGTCATCCGCAAACATGCTTATTAGAAATGTGTCTGTACCTATTGAAGTTCCTTTAATAGCTGGTGTGCTTCTTAATTTTCCGCTACTGCCTCCATGATTAACCACTTCAGGACCACAGTCTTTTCGCCCCTTAAGGACCAGAGCCTTTTTCTCCATTCAGACCACTGCAGCTTTCACGGTTTATTGCTCGGTCATACAACCTACCACCTAAATGAATTTTACCTCCTTTTCTTGTCACTAATACAGCTTTCTTTTGCTGCTATTTGATTGCTGCTGCGAGTTTTAGTTTTTATTATATGCATCAAAAAATACATGAATTTTGGCAAAAAAATGACTTTTTTAACTTTCTGTGCTGACATTTTTCAAATAAAGTAAAATTTCCTATACATTTGAGCGCGAAAGTTATTCTGCTACATGTCTTTGATAAAAAAAAAACATTCAGTGTATATTTATTGGATTGGGTAAAAGTTATAGCGTTTACAAACTATGGTGCCAAAAGTGAATTTTCCCATTTTCAAGCATCTCTGACTGTTCTGCGCACCTGTCAGGGGCTAAAATTCCAGGATAGTACAAATACCCCCCAAATGACCCCATTTTGGAAAGAAGACATCCCAAAGTATTCAGTGAGAGGCATGGTGAGTTCATAGAAGATTTTATTTTTTGTCACAAGTTAGCGGAAAATGACACTTTGACAAAAAAAAGAAAAAAAAAGTTTCCATTTCTTCTAACTTGCGACAAAAAAAATGAAATCTGCCACGGACTCACTATGCTCCTCTCTGAATACCGTGAAGTGTCTACTTTCCAAAATGGGGTCATTTGTGGGGTGTGTTCACTGTCCTGGCATTTTGGGGGGTGCCTAATTGTAAGCACCCCTGTAAAGCCTAAAGATGCTCATTGGACTTTTGGCCCCTTAGCGCAGTTAGGCTGCAAAAAAGTGCCACACATGTGGTATTGCCGTACTCAGGAGAAGTAGTATAATGTGTTTTGGGGTGTATTTTTACACATACCCATGCTGGGTGGGAGAAATATCTCCGTAAATGACAATTGTTTTATTTTTTTTTACACACAATTGTCTATTTATAGAGATATAGAGATATTTCTCCCACTCAGCATGGGTATGTGGAAAAATACACCCCAAAACACATTATACTACTTCTCCTGAGTACGGCGATACCACATGTGTGGCACTTTTTTGCACCCTAACTGCGCTAAGGGGCCCAAAATTCAATGAGTACCTTTAGGATTTCACAGGTCATTTTGCGACATTTGGTTTCAAGACTACTCCTCACGGTTTAGGGCCCCTAAAATGCCAGGAGAGTATAGGAACCCCACAAATTACCCCATTTTAGAAAGAAGACACCCCAAGGTATTCCGTTAGGAGGATGGTGAGTTCATAGAAGATTTTTTTTTTTGTCACAAGTTAGCGGAAATTGATTTTAATTGTTTTTTTTCACAAAGTGTCATTTTCCGCTAACTTGTGACAAAAAATAAAATCTTCTATGAACTCACCATACTCCTAACGGAATACCTTGGGGTGTCTTCTTTCTAAAATGGGGTCATTTGTGGGGTTCCTATACTGCCCTGGCATTTTAGGGGCCCTAAACCGTGAGGAGTAGTCTTGAAACCAAATGTCGCAAAATGACCTGTGAAATCCTAAAGGTACTCATTGGACTTTGGGCCTCTTAGCGTACTTAGGGTGCAAAAAAGTGCCACACATGTGGTACCGCCGTACTCAGGAGAAGTAGTATAATGTGTTTTGGGGTGTATTTTTACACATACCCATGCTGGGTGGGAGAAATATCTCTGTAAATGACAATTGTTTGATTTTTTTTACACACAATTGTCCTTTTACAGAGATATTTCTCCCACCCAGCATGGGTATGTGTAAAAATACACCCCAAAACACATTATACTACTTCTCCTGAGTATGGCGATACCACATGTGTGACACTTTTTTGCAGCCTGGGTGCGCTAAGGGGCCCAACGTCCTATTCACAGGTCATTTTGAGGCATTTGTTTTCTAGACTACTCCTCACGGTTTAGGGTCCCTAAAATGCCAGGGCAGTATAGGAACCCCACAAGTGACCCCATTTTAGAAAGAAGACACCCCAAGGTATTCCGTTAGGGGTATGGTGAGTTCATAGAAGATTTTATTTTTTGTCACAAGTTAGTGAAAAATGACACTTTGTGAAAAAAACAATAAAAATCTAATTTCCGCTAACTTTTGACAAAAAATAAAATCTTATATGAACTCATCATAAACCTTACAGAATACCTTGGGGTGTCTTCTTTCTAAAATGGGGTCACTTGTGGGGTTCCTATACTGCCCTGGCATTTTACGGGCCCAAAACTGTGAGTAGTCTGGAAACCAAATTTCTCAAAATGACTGATCAGGGGTATAAGCATCTGCAAATTTTGTATACATTACAAAGCCTATTATACAATGTAAATGCGGCGATCCGGGTGCTAGTAACCCGCCGGCGCTTCCGAACGGCCGGCGGGTTACTACGAGCGGTGGGCGGAGCCAGTCCCCGGCGGCTGATCGCGTCACGAATGACGCGATCGCCGCATAGCCACTCCCGCAGCTGCCCCCGCCGATGGGCGTATTGCGGTCGTTTGGGCCCAGTCTTTGCCGCCGCCCATCGGCTGGGGGCGGTCGGCAAGTGGTTAAGGTAAAAATAACCGGTGACAGGGGGCGACCCCGATGGGTCCCGTTTGTTACCGTATCTACTTGCAAGTAAGCCGAATTTTTGACCCCCCCCCCAAAAGTGGGCCAAAAGTTGGGGGGTTGGCTTGCTTGCGAGTCATGTTGGTCCAAGTAGGCAACCTCCCCCCCCCCCCCCCCGCTGCTATTAGCTTACCCGGCGGCTTCCAATATTCCCCTCTCCATCTCTTGCACGGGCATGTAAATAATTCACAGCAGCTCGCCCCACGGTGGCTGCTGTGTGATGAGGGAGGAAGCTGTAGGGAGAGTGGTTTCCATAGTAACGGCGATACACATTGCCACTACAGGAAGCCACTCTCTCTAGGCTTCCTCAGTCATCACACAGCAGCCGCCGTGGGGCGAGCTGCTGTGAATTTACATGCCCGTGCTGGAGACTGAGAGGGGAATATTTGAAGCCGCCGGGTAAGCTAATAGCAGCGGTGGGGATGGGTGGACACTACCTACACATACTGGGGCGCTATACTGGGCACTATCTACCTATGCTGAGCACTATACTAGCTATACTGGGGCACTATACTAGCTATACTGGGCACTATACTAGCTATACTGAGGCACTACCTACCCATACTGGGCACTATACTAGCTATACTGGGACACACTGGGGGGGGGGATCATGCTGCCAGCATTTCCTACCCCCGGCTTATATGAGGGTCAATCATTTTTTCCTGGTTTTTCAGGTAAGAGTGTGTGTGTGTGTGTGTGTGTGTGTGTGTGTGTGTGTGTGTGTGTGTGTGGGGGGGGGGGGGGGGGTGTCGGGTAATATGCGGGTCGGCTTGCTTGCGAGTATATATGGTATATTAAAGCTACTTGATAGAAAGCATTTACCTTTGCCGAAGGAGAGGTATATAATGATAGGATGGCGTTTATTCTTCCCTGAAACCCAAATTTATTGAGTATTGCTTCTAAAAAAGCCCAATGTACTCTGTCGAAGGCCTTCTCTGCATCCAGTGATAGGAGCAGAGAAGGCCTTCCACCGAGTTCTAAGTGTTTGATTATGTTAATCATCCTTCTAGTGCCATCCGTCGCTTGGTGGCCTGGGGTGAAGCCTACTTGGTCGTTTGCTAAGATAGTTGAAGAAATCTTCATAATCCTAGAAGCTAATATTTTTGAGTAAAGTTTGATGTCCACATTAAGCAGCGATATTGGGCAATAGTTGGCCGTTAATTCTGGGTTTTTCCCAGGTTTTGGTATAATAGATATGTTTGCGGATAAAAACTCTGGCAAAATGGGATTTGAATTGGGGAAACTATTAAATAGGCTGTTCTAAATTGGCACTAATGTGAGGTGGAAGGATTTTAAGTATTCATTTGTCAAGCCATCTGTGCCTGGGGCTTTGTTATTTTGAAGGCCTAAAATGGTTGATGTAATTTCTTCAGAGGTAAAGGGACTATTTAGGGTCTCCAGTTGGTCCATTGTTAGCCTGGGGAGTTTGAGTCAAGGAAGGTTGAGATTGAAAGGGGATTGGGTTGTATAGTGTGCTTGTCCTGCTAAAGGTTATATAGTTGGTTATAAAAATCTCTAAAAGCATTGGCAATTTTTGTGGGGTCAGTCATTCTTTCCCCGGAAAGAGGGTGTATAACCGAGGCTATTCTGGTTTTACTAAGTTTACTTTTAATAGTATTAGCCAGTTTTGTTCCTGCTTTATTAGAATAAGCGTAATGAGTAATTATTTTTTTGCAGTAGTAGGTCAAATTCATTGGTAAGGAGGTTTTTTGCTTTCAGTCTAAGGGCAAACAGCTTTTTCCTGTCTCCCTATTCAGATTTAGTTCGTGAGCTTTTTCTAATGTTTTGATGTGTCCAAAATTTTGTTATTCATCAGTTTTTTTTTTTCTTTTTGAATGCTCCCAGTTTGATCAGAAGGCCTCTTATGAACGCCGTATGGTAGGCCCAAACCATGGAAATATTGATTTCCTCAGTTTGGTTGACCTTGAAGAAGTCAGATAATTCCTTGTTCAGATAGGAGATATCCTCTGGGTCTGCAAGCAAGGAGTTATTGAGTCTCCATTGTCGGTTGGGAGATCTAGGAGAAAGTGTTGCAATTTTTATCTGTATTGGGGCATGGTCTGACCAAAGGATATTTCCGATATCTGACATTACAACCCGCTGCTGCAAACTTCTGTCTACCAGGAAGAAATCTATTCTGGAGTACGATCCATGTACTGAAGAATAGAATGTATAATCCCTTTGTGGGCCGTGCAAAATTCCCCAGGGGTCGAATAAATCATTCCAATTGAGGAGAGGTTGTAAGTAGTGTTGGGCTAACATCCAGATGTTCGGGTTCGCAAACATTCGGCCGAACGGTGTCCCGATGTTCGGTACGTTCGTGACGAATCCCGAACATAATGGAAGTCAATGAGGACCCGAACATTCCTGCTTTGCAAAGCCTCCTTACATGCAACATACACCAAAATTTCAGGGTATGTGGACAGGGGGGATGGGGGGGTGGGTATAAGAGGAAAATATTTTTTTCAAAAAGACCTTATAGTTTTTGAGAAAATCGATTTTAAAGTTTCAAAGGAAAAAAATGTCTAAAATGCGTAAAATGTCAGGTTTTTTTGGCACAGGTAACAACAATCTTGTAGTATTTTCAAAGCAAAGCATTTTGTCACCATGCAGTGATAAATATAATAGAAATGAGATATTCCGGAAAGTGGCAATGCTAACCCATCACAGATGTTCATAGTCCTTGGTCGGGGAGTGTTGCGTAGTCGTTTCCAATCCACAATTGATTCATTTTCATTTGTGTCAGATGGTCTGCATTTGCTGTGGAGAGGCGGATACGCCGATCTGTAACGATGCCTCCAGCAGCACTTAAACAGCGTTTGGACATAAAGCTGGCTGCAGGACAAGCCAGCACCTCTATTGCGTACATTGCCAGTTCATGCCAGGTGTCTAATTTAGAGACCCAATAATTGAAGGGTGCAGATGGATTGTTCAACACGGCTACGCCATCTGACATGTAGTCCTTGACCATCTTCTGCAGGCGATCGGTGTTGGAGGCGGAACTGCACAATTGCTGTTCTGTGGGCTGCTGCATGGGTGTCAGAAAATTTTGCCACTCCAAGGACACTGCCAATACCATTCCCTTGTGGGCACTAGCTGCAGCTTGTGTTCTTTGTTCCCCTCCTCGTCCTGGGTTTGCGGAAGTCAGGCTGTCGGTGTGGAACTGGCTAGAGGAGGAGGAGGAGGAGGAGGAGGATGTCAATCTCCTCTCTAATGTTTCCACAAGGGCCTGCTGGTATTCTTCTATTTTGACCTGTCTGACACTTTGTCCAATCAGTTTAGGAACATTGTCTTTTGTACCGTGGATCTAGAAGGGTATAAACCCAGTAATCCACGTCGTCTAGAATTCGAAGAACGCGCGGGTTGCATTCAATGCAGTCTAGCATGAATTGAGCCATGTCTGCCACAGTCCTAACAGAATCCTCATGTTCTTCTGAGCTTGATTGTTGTGATGCACCATCATCATCACCAGCATCACGCTGTCGCCTACTTACTTCCTCGTCTTCTTCTGCTGTCCATTCCCGCTGAATCATGGAAGTCCAGCGTGCACCGCTCTGTCCCTCGGCAGTGGGGGCATCCAAGTCCTGCTCCAACTCCAGCTGTTCCTCGTCTTCTTCTTCAGCATAGCTGGGACCAGCGTTTCCTGAGGCAGATTGCCTGATGTTGGTATCATCATCACGCTGATAGTTGTCCTCTTGAGATTCGCCCACTTGCATCCTGACTGCGGCTTCCTTGATCTGCAACATTGATTTCTTCAGTAAACACAGCAGTGGTATTGTAATGCTGACTGAAGAGTTGTCACCGCTCACAAGCAACGTGGATTGCTCGAAATTTTGGAGGACTTGGCAGAGGTCCAACATGGTGGCCCAATCAGATGCACAGAAGCTTGGTAGCTGTCCGGATGTGCCTCGGTACCACGCCGTCATGTACTGGACCACTGCACTCTTCTGCTCACAAAAGCGTGCTAGCATGTGCAGCGTAGAATTTCATCGTGTGGTACATCACACACCAAGCGATGGTTCGGTAGATTGAACCGCTCCTGCATCTTGGCAAGTCCCTCCGAAGTGGTACTGGACTTTCAGAAATATTTGGCCACTCGTCGCACCTTCAGCAGAAGATCTGCCATGCCTGGGTATGTCCTCAGGAACCGCTGAACAACTAGGTTCATAACGTGGGCCAGGCAAGGGATGTGTCTCAGCTTAGCCAACTTTAAAGCACAAATGAGATTGCTCCCATTGTCATACACAACCATGCCTGGTTTCAGGTCCAGCGGTGCCAGCCACAAATCGGTCTGTTCCTTGATTCCCTTCCAAATTTCTTCACCTGTGTGCTGCTTATCTCCATGGCAGATCAGCTTCAGTAAGGCTTGCTGATGCATGGCAACAGCTGTGTTGCACAGCTTCCACGATCCTATTGCTGGGTTACCAATGCCGGATGAGGTACAGCTTTGAGAGGCGTTGGAGGAGAAGGAGTCAGAGAGGTAGGTGCTGTCATCGACTCTGAGGGACGCCGGTCCAGCAGTTTGTGGCGTGGTCAACACCCGCACCGTAGCCGGTGAGGAGGAGTCACTGCCAGGCTCCACAAGGTTCACCCAGTGTGCCGTAAGGGAGATGTATCGACCCTGGCCAAACGCACTCGTCCAGGTGTCAGTGGTGAGGTGAACCTTGCAGGCAACTGCATTTTTCAAGCTTCGGGTTATTTTGCTAACCACGTGCTCATGTAATGCTGGCACTGCACACCGCGCAAAAAAGAGTAGCGGCTGGGAACCACATAACGTGGGATGGCCAGCGCCATCATGCACTTAAAGCTGCTTGTCTCCACCACTCAATATGGCAGCATTTCACAGGCCAGAAACTTGGCTATGCGGGCTGTTAGTGCCACGGCCCGGGGGTCATTTTCTGGCAATTTTCTCTTGCGCTCAAACATCTCCAGGACAGACAACTGAACCGTAGGATCGCACACTGAAGGGAAGTTGGTTGTTGTCGTCGTTGTTGAAGACTGGGAAACATCAAGAGCACTGTTGTGTAAACTGAAATTGTCGTCTACTACGGATGTTTGTGTACCACGTAATGGCTGGGCTGCTGCTGAGGAGGGTCTGGTGACCACAACGGAGGCAGTGTTGCTGGGGGCTGGAAGCGAGCCGGTACCCTGGCCTTGCGCGTTTGACCACAGAGTGCTATGTTTGGCTAGCATGAGGCGGCGCATGCTGGTGGTGGAGAGGTTGTTGATATTTTTCCCCCTGCTCAGTCGGGTCCTGCACACCTTGCAAATCACCATGGTAACATCCTCCCTGCAGTCTTCAAAGAAAGCCCAGACTTTGGAGCTCCTGCTTTGCTGGCGAGTTTGGTTTGTGCCTCTTTTGCGTCTCACTTCTACGCTTGTTGTGTCCGAAATTCCCCGCCTACTTTGTGGCACACGGCAAACTCTTGCAGCAGTGGGTTCTTCAGCAGACTCATCTGTACTGCTATCCCGACGCCGAGGTTCTACTTGATAATCCGGGTCTGTGTCCACATTGTCCAAAACCTCCTCTTCCATCTCCTCATCTGTGACTGTGTGCAGTGGAGTAGAGCTCCCCAGAACACCCTCTGCGCACCTCTCTCCCATGTCTTCAAGATGTTCTCGTTAGACCTCCTGCAATTCCACTTCCTGCGCACATTGCTCAGGGATTTAGGTGTCTTCGTCCTCGCTTTGCATTTCAGTGAGTGGTGAATTTTCCTCAGACAATGGTTGTGAATCCGGGCACAACATTTCTGGCTGTTCCATTGAACTTTCACAGGTGGAAGTTTGTGGGGGTGGGAATAGCTCCTCCGAATAGCCCATTGTGTACTGAAATAATTGTTCGGACTGGTTATTCGGCCATTGTATGCATGGTGTAGCTGCTGGTTGTGTCACCTTTGTGCCCACTGGCAGAGGACCTTGTGCGTGACAAGGATGTGCTGGTGCTGCTGCTGCTTAACCCGCTGCTGGATGCTTGAGAGGTCATCCAATTAATTATCCGGTCCTGCTCTTGTGGATTAGTGAGGGTTGTTTGGCTGGCACACATGGGTGATATTGAGTGGGTTTTCTTAGGTGCTTCACTGCGGCCTCTACGTGAACCGTCAGGGGAAACACCTCTTCCCTTGCCCCTCCCTCTTTCACTGGATTTCTTCATTATGGTTGTACTGATCCCAGCAGTACACGCACGCTGACTGGCAGTACAGTGGCAATAGACAATGTTATATACTGGTGGCAGAAGTACTACTGATCCCAGCAGTACACGCTGACTGGCAGAATGGCAATAGACAATGCTATATACTGGTGGCGGAAGTACTACTGATCCCAGCAGTACATGCACGCTGACTGGTACAGTGGCAAATACACTATGAGGCTGGGGGGCCCTGGCTAGCCTGGCTGGTGAGAGAGTCTAACCTGCCTACCTACCCAAAGTTAAACCCAAACACAAGTGTATTTATTTACCTGAACCACGTGACCCGCTTGGCCAATCGCAGCGCGAGCCGCGTGTTTGTGTCCGAACCACGTGACCAGCTTTTGTGACGGTTTTATTTCACTCCTCCATTTTTCCACATAGTCTTCTTTGCTCTTAGCTGTGGTGTGCTTTATCTGGACTTTTGTTATGACCTGTGGGTCGGGGGTTGGAGGGAGTATAGCGCTGACCACGACTTTCAGTGCTCACAGCTTTTCTTGGTCTTCATTATGCAGCATGGCTTTGTAGTGGGGTGAGTCGGGGCTGCTGCTCTGTAGGTGGGCCCAGAAGGACAACACTCTTTTCTGTATCTCAAGCAGTAATGGGAATCTCCCCAGCTCAGCTCGGCAGGCATTGTTTGAGGTACTCTGATGGACATGGAGAAGGTGTTTGCAGAACTCAAGGTGGAATATTTCTGTTGGGTTGGATTCCCATTTGTTAATGTTTGGTTAAAAAGGTTCAATAAAGTTTATGAAAGTTAATGTTAATGAATTTCTTGCATTGCTGCTTGCTTTTTTTCTTTTTTTTCTTCTCTGTCCACCTGGAAGGGTAAAGGATGGAAAGAGACCGGAACGACTGATCGACCAACCAGCTGCAGCACTGATGGTGCATCCTGACAGAAGCATTGCGCATCTGTCAGATTACACATGTCGGTGCATGCAGCACTGCAGGACGAGATTTCTCCTCTGCAATAAGATACGTTTGCCAAGGCATATGAGCTGAGGGGCGGTGTTGGAGTTTCTACGCTTTGGCAAGCACTTTGTATCAAAACTGGCAAAGATTTGTTTCATCCACATCGATCAATGTGAATGGATTAAATTGGGTTTGCCAGGGCATAGGAGTAAAGTGGGTTTGGAAAATTTTGTGGGCGGTGCTCCTATGTCCTGGCAAATGCCATGCCCAACCCCTCTTTTCACATATTTTGGCAGATATTTTTTCATCCATATTGATCAATGCAAATGCGAGAATGTTTGCCGTTCATTTTTCCTTTTATGGAAAAAAAAGTGCATCACCCATATGCCCAATATAAGGAGTATAGCAGAAGCTCTGAATACTGGCCATACGTGTAATGATTGCAGAGACCCCACAATGCCAGGACAGACCCCACAAGTGACCACATTCTGGAAAGAAGACACCCAAGGGTATTCCATGAGGGGTATGGTGAGTTCATAGAATTTATTTTTTGTCACAAGTTAGTGGAAAATGACACTGTGAAAAAAAAATTCCACTACCTTGTGACCAAAAAAAATCTTTTATGAACTCACTATACCCTCACAGAATACCTTGGGGTGTCTTCTTTCCAGAATGGGGTCACTTTTGGGGTTCCTATACTGCCCTGGCATTTTAGGGGCCCTAAACCATGAGGAATAGTCTGAAAACCAAATGAGTAAAATTGACCTGTGAAATCTTGAAGGTACTCATTGGACTTTGGGCCCCTTTGCACAGCTGGGCTGCAAAAAAGGGTCACACATGTGGTACCGCCATACTCAGGAGAAGTAGTATCATGTGTTTTGGGGTGTATTTTTACACATACCCATGCTGGGTGGTAGAAATATCTCTGGACAATTTAGTGTAAACAAAATTAAAAAGTTGTCCTTTATAGAGCTATTTCTCCCACCCAGCATTGATATGTGTGAAGACACCCCAAAACACATTATACTACTTTTCCTGAATACGGCGATACCACATGTGACACTTTTTTGCTGCCTAGCTGCGCAAAGGGGCCCAAAGTCCAATGAGCACCTTTAGGCTTTACAGGGGTACTCAGAATTTAGCCCCCCCCCCAAAAAAAAAAATGCCAGGGCAGTATAAGTACCCCACAAGTGACCCAATTTTGGAAAGTAGACACCCCAAGGTATTCACTGAGGGGCATGGTGAGTCCGTGGCAGGTTTTTTTTTTTTTGTCACAATTTAGCAGAAATGGAAACACTTTAAAAAAAATTGTCACAAAGTGTCATTTTCTGCTAACTTGTGTTTTATTGGAAAAATACATACAAATTTAAAAAGAACTTTAAGGCAGGACAGTCCACTGTTTCGGGCTCCTGCCCATCTTCATGCTGCCTAGTTCTGAAGTAACATACAAAAACACCAACATATATACAGAAAAACAAGCAATCACTGAGTGTATACTAATTATATCCCATCGCTCCACCACGGCAGATCCCCTCCTAGAATCCCTCCACTGGCTTCCTATCCAGTCCAGAATCAGATTCAAGATACTGGGCTCGATTCACAAAAGTGTGCAAACCCAGTTTGCGCGCGCCCTAACGGTTGCGCGCGGACATGCGTGTGCCGAGCCCCGCGATATGCGGACTCGCGTGCAAAATTTGTGCTCGCGCGCTATATTGCACACGCGCGCAGAGCGTTGTGGTTCGCGTGAAGTGCGCATATTCACGCGAAGTACCGCTCTTCGCACGATGTGTATACAGTGTTAAAAACCTGTGTAGCTGGCGCGTGCGTGCGCTCGCCATTTTCGCGCGAAAATGTGTGCGCGCAACATGCAATTGCATTTAATTAAGTGTATTGCTGATTTCAATTGAGCTATTTAGTGTGTGTATTAAAGGATTAGTTTGAGGCTGTTTTTTGTGGGTTGACATGGATCAAAGCAGGAGCCAGGAAGTGAGGAGAAGCTTGCGCCTATCTGCATCTTCACAGGTGCAGTCGCCCACCCCTGATCGACATGGCCGTAGTGGCCGATCAGATTGCCCAGGCTATACTGGCAGCCATTGCTATGAGCGCCATCGCAGCCATAGTCCCCGTCACAGGAGTCCCAGAGGTGGCAGTTACAGCCACCGCAGTCCCAGCCCCCGTCCTGGAAGCTCCGGCAGTCATAGGACATCACAACAGACCAGCAGCCAAGAGACCCGGAGAAGGGGGATCAGGTTCTCGGATGCGGAGAACTTGGTGCTCTGTGAGGAGGTGGTGCTCCGTTTTGCGGATTTATATGGGCAAAATTCTGGCAAGACTAATGTTGCCACCAAGAACAGGCTTTGGCGCAGCATTTGGTCCAATGTTTGCGATGTAGATAAGCGTAATCGCACTGAGCAGCAATGCCGCAAAGGCTTTGCCAATGTAAAGTTGAGGTTGCGGAAGAAATTGAGCAAGCTGCATCAATATGCATAAGTTTTGTAAGCATGTATATTTTTAAAATTAATGTTATTTAACCTCCTTAGCGGTAACCCCATGCTGGACACGGGGTAAGTTGCCGGAGGGTGCTGCTCAGGCCCTGCTGGGCCGATTTTCATATTTTTTTTTTTGCTGGACGCAGCTAGCACTTTGCTAGCTGCGCCAGCACTCTGATCGCCGCTGGCCCCCGCCCGATCGCCGCTATCTGTTGCGGTGCGCGCCCCCCCCAAACCCTGTGCGCTGCCTGGCCAATCAGTGCCAGGCAGCGCCGAGGGGTGGTTCGGGACTCCCAATGACGTCCCTGATGTCATCCCGCCCCGTCGCCATGGCAACGGGGGAAGCCCTCCAGGAAATCCCGTTCTTTGACTGGGATTTCCTGATCAGAGATCGCCGAAGGCGATCGAAGCAAGCGGGGGGATGCCGCTGAGCAGCGGCTATCATGTAGCGAGCCCTGGGCTCGCTACATGATTTAAAAAAAAAAAAAAAAAACTGCTGCGCTGCCCCCTGGCGGAATTTTTCATACCGCCAGGGGGGTTAAATAAGCATTTGCTAAACTACAATAATGCTCAATTGAATTGGTGGCATGTATATTATTTGTCTTCCACAACTGAAGCAACAAATATTTAGTAGTGTAATTGATGGTGGCCATACATGGTTTAATTAAGGTTGATCCAATCTTAACCGTTTATATGTAGTATAATGGTAAATGCAATGCATAAACACAATTTTTTCTTGAGGCCTAGCGCACACCAAAACCTGCTATCAGATCCGCAAAATGCTAACATATCTTTATAAAATTTCGTTCCTCTCTGGTTCCCTTTAAAGTAAAAGCTTTGATATACACCTGGGGTGTTTAAGCCCCATAAGCCTGGATTGCTCTCACCAGTATTGCCAACTCATCCCTTAATTACTGACACATCTAAGTTATACAGGTTCTGGGGCTATTTGGACATAATCAGTGCCTTAACTGCGTCTACCTAGCCCCAAAACCAGAATAATTCATGTGTCATTAATTAAAGGGATGAGTTGCCAACACTGGCTCCCACGGCACCATCCTCCGCTTCCTGGATCGGCGGTACCGGGTCCTGTCACTTCTGGTGGACGCGGCCAATTGTCCGCATCACAGGGGCGCCCTCCATACCCGATCGCATGCGGCTGCGCAGTAAGCTGCCTCATGTCTACGGATATGGAGGGCGCCCCGTGTGATGTGGACAATTGTCCGCATCACAGGGGCGCCCTCCATACCCGATCGCATGCGGCTGCGCAGTAAGCTGCCTCATGTCTATGGATATGGAGGGCGCCCCGTGTGATGTGGACAATTGGCCGCATCTGTCGGCCGACTGGCGGCCATGACGGGCCCTTGTACCGGCGGATCCAAGCAGCAAAGGACAGCGGTGTGGGAGTGATCCGTGTGTATGGGGCTGGAAGTTATGTATAGAATCTGTTTCTGGGGCCTCTGGTTCCCTTTAATTGCTTTTTGTTATGTTTTCTGTAGCGGTTCACCTAGCGTTTTGTGTTTTTGGGAAGAGTCTTTGTTGTAGTAGATTTCAGATATTGTTAAAGGGCCCAATCTCAGCTGAGCGGGAATTGCACAATTTGCACTCACGGCAAACCTCTAGCGGTTTACCAAAAGCCGCTACACAATGTAGCGAGTGGCAGTGGTCACACTGCTGCAGTTGCGTTTTCCGATAAACGCTGCGGCTTGGTGGCGATGAGTGTTCCTCAAGTAGCGATTGTGATTAGTGTGCAAAAAAACGCTAATTGCGATTGATCCAAAACCGTGTGACATGATGTTTGTGTCGTAATGGCGGCCAAATCACTCCCGCAAAAGGCCACCGATAATGTGCGGCGTTTTGCAATTATAAGTGTGAACGAGCCCAGTTTTTGTAACAAAAACTTAGAAAAAATGAGTGGTTTGTTTTTTTAACATACTTTTTGGGCTCTTTTCCACTATGAAATGCGATTGCCAATCACAATCGCATTTCAATTTACACTATGCAATTGCGATTGAGCTACTATACTCATAGTACAGCTCAATCGCATACAAAACGCTGCAGGACGCCGATTGCGCTTTTACCAAAATTGGATCGTACTAAGGACCTTTTTCCACTAGCCTGCGATTTGCATTCTGATTGCAAATCGCAAGGTACATTAAACTAATGGAAACTGCAGCATTCGGGCCCTTTTCCACTAGCAATCGCTAGTGTTCACGCTGAATGCTAGTTAATGCTAAATCACAAATGTGCAGGAAAGTTACGGCGTTTGCGTTCACCATTTTGTTATGCTGTAGTGCATAGCAAAATCGCGACAAATATCGCTCTGCGGCACAATCACGTTTGAGGCAAAAACGAATCGTGGTAGTGGAAATAATTGACCGTGATTCCTATGTTATTTAGCAAACCCTAGTGATTGTAACCTCCCTAGCGGTTTTGGATTTTGCTATTCAGCTACCGCAAACGCGCTAGTGGAAAACGGCCCTAAGTGTGATCCGATTGCGATGCGATTTTGGTAAAAGCACAATAGTCGTCCTGCCGCGTTTTGTATGCGATTGAGCTGTACTATAATGAGTATAGTAGCTCAATCGCAATCGCATAGTGTAAATTGAAACGCAATCACATTTCATAGTGGAAAAGAGCCCTTGGAAATTGCTGCTGCAGTTTCAATTTGTTTAATGTACCTTGCGATTTGCAATCAGAAGCAAATCGCAGGCTAGTGGAAAAAGGCCCTAAGTGTTGTGACCCACCCCATTGAGATACATTGACCAAGCGTATCTGCATCCGCAAGCGGCTGCAGAAACGCTAAAAAAGCCGCTTGGTGTGCACCAGCCCTTTCGCAGTTCCCTTTTATACGACATGCAATTGTAAGCCACACATGTCAAGATGGATAAATAAGTGAATGGTATTTTGCAGTGTTGATTTTGCATTGTATGGTTGAAATGTTTATTGCTTCATGGCCTGCACCAGCATGCATCAAGGTTTGATGATATGTTATATTGTTGTGTTTAGTGGCTGCATGCTTGTTGGTGGTGTGATTGTTATATATGTACATAAGGGCAGTCTGTAATGTATGAATTGTTACAAGGCACAATTATATAGAAGTAGAGATGAGCGTAATGGAGTAATTATGATTTCGCGAAATTTCACGTAATTAGTGTAATTACGTTTTTGGCCGTAAGTACATAATCGTAATGAAGAAGGATTTCGTGAAATTTCGCGTAACCGTAATTTTCGCGTAATTTTCGCATTGGAACTGTTATTACGAAATTAATGCGTATGGTCATGCTCCCGAAGCGGAAAAGTTGACGCATGTATCAATGTTAGGTAGCCGCCGACTTTAAGGGTTAATAGCAAAGCCCCCTTAAATGCTAAGAGCCTCAAATTTGGAGAATATATTAAGGAGATCAGGAGGAATAAGAGGAAATTTTTTTTTTCAAAAAGACCTTATAGTTTTTGAGAAAATCGATGTTAAAGTTTCAAAGGAAAAATGTAAACATTTAAAAACCCGCCGACTTTAACGGTTAATAGCAAAGCCTGCTTAAAGTTTAGGAACACCAAATTCCCAGGGTATATTAAGGGGATCAGTGGGAATAAGAGGAAAAAAAATTATTCAAAAAGACCTTATAGTTTTTGAGAAAATCGATTTTTAAGTTTCAAGGGCGAAAATGTCTTTTAAATGCAGAAAATGTCAGTTTTTTTTGCACAGGTAACAATAGTGTATTATTTTCATAGATTCCCCCAAGTGGGAAGAGTTTTACTTACTTTGTTCTGAGTGTGGGAAATATAAACCGACGTGGGGTCCCCCCTCCTAGACCTCTTTAACCCCTTGTCCCCCATGCAGACTGGGATAGCCAGAATGCGGAGCACCGGCCGTGTGGGGCTCCGCACCCTGACTATACCAGCCCGCATGGTCCATGGATTGGGGGGTCTCGGAAGGGGAGGGGCAGCCAAGCTTTCCCCTCCCCCTCCGAGCCCTTGTCCAATCCAAGGACAAGGGGCTCTTCTCCACCTCCGATGGGCGGTGGAGGTGGAGGCCGCGATTTCCTGGGGAGGGGTTCATGGTGGCATCTGGGAGTCCCCTTTAAAAAGGGGTCCCCCAGATGCCCACCCCCCCGTCCAGGAGAAATGAGTATAGAGGTACTTGTAGTACCCCTTACCCATTTCCTTTAAGAGTTAAAAGTAAATACACACACAAACACATAGAAAAAGTATTTTAATTGAACAAAAAAACATAACCACGAAAAAAGTCCTTTAATATTCTTAATTAACCATTAATACTTACCTGTCCCTTTAAATAAATGATCCCTCGGAAAAGTTCTGTTACAATGTAACAAAGTTATTACAATGTAACAACTTTGTTACATTGTAACTACGCCGCACCCGACGTCACTCGCCGCTCAGCCGCCGCAGCAATTACGCGTCCGTGCAGGACGCTAAGTCCCCGCAGCTCCCGCTGTCCACCCCGCCCACATCTGTCACCCACATGTCACCCACATGTGGGTGACATGTGGGAGAGGCGGGGAGGGCAGCAGAGCCGGCGGGGACTTAGCGTCCTGCACGGACCCGACAGAGCTCTGAGCTATATAGCTCAGAGCTCTGAGAAGCATCTTTGTATTTTGGCTCCAAGGAGCCCCATTGGTCCTTAGCAGACCAATGGGGTTCCTTCAAATCAGAAGGAACCCCATTGGTCTGCTAAGGACCAATGGGGCTCCTTGGAGCCAAAATACAAAGATGCTTCTCAGAGCTCTGAGCTATATAGCTCAGAGCTCTGTCGGGTCCTGCAGCACAGACGCGGAGGCGGCGGTGAGTGACGTCGGGTGCGGCGTAGTTACAATGTAACAAAGTTGTTACATTGTAATAACTTTGTTACATTGTAACTGATAGAACATTTCCGAGGATATTGCGTGGGATCATTTATTTAAAGGGACAGGTAAGTATTAATGGTTAATTAAGAATATTAAAGGACTTTTTTCGTGGTTATGTTTTTTGTTCAATTAAAATACTTTTTCTAAGTGTTTGTGTGTTTATTTACTTTTAACTCTTAAAGGAAATGGGTACGGGGTACAAGTACCTCTATACTCATTTCTCCTGGGAGGGGGGGTGGGCATCTGGGGGACCCCTTTTTAAAGGGGACTCCCAGATTCCACCATGAACCTCCCCCCCAGGAAATCGCGGCCTCCACCGCCCATCGGAGGTGGAGAAGAGCCCCTTGTCCTTGGATTGGACAAGGGCTCGGAGGGGGAGGGGAAAGCTTGGCTGCCCCTTCCGAGACCCCCCCAATCCATGGACCATGCGGGCTGGTATAGTCAGGGTGCGGAGCCCCACGCGGCCGGTGCTCCGCATTCTGGCTATCCCAGTCTGCATGGGGGACAAGGGGTTAAAGAGGTCTGGGAGGGGGGACCCCACGTCGTTTTTTTTTATATTTCCCACACTCAGAACGAAGTAAGTAAAACTCTTCCCACTTGGGGGAATCTATGAAAATAATACACTATTGTTACCTGTGCAAAAAAAACTGACATTTTCTGCATTTAAAAGACATTTTCGCCCTTGAAACTTAAAAATCGATTTTCTCAAAAACTATAAGGTCTTTTTGAATATTTTTTTTTCCTCTTATTCCCACTGATCCCCTTAATATACCCTGGGAATTTGGTGTTCCTAAACTTTAAGCAGGCTTTGCTATTAACCGTTAAAGTCGGCGGGTTTTTAAATGTTTACATTTTTCCTTTGAAACTTTAACATCGATTTTCTCAAAAACTATAAGGTCTTTTTGAAAAAAAATTTTTTCCTCTTATTCCTCCTGATCTCCTTAATATATTCTCCAAATTTGAGGCTCTTAGCATTTAAGGGGGCTTTGCTATTAACCCTTAAAGTCGGCAGCTTTTTTATATTATACGGAGCGTTACGGTTTAACGCGAAATTACGGTAGCGTTTAATGCGAAATTACGGCATGAACGAAACGCGAAATTACGCGTTGAAAATTACGCTTACGGTATTTTCAATTACGATTTTAATGGCAATTACGCTACTGTAATTTCGCATCGTAATCGCAAATTTCGCATGCGTAATTTTAGTAATGCGAAATTTCGAAAATGTCAGCTCATCTCTATATAGTAGCGTTGAATTTGGAAAAGGTGATGTTTTATGTTTAAACCCGCTAATGTATTTTTCTAGATGTGTAGGCGGCCATATGTGTAAGCTTCTATGCAATACCACTTGCCTGGTTTTGCTGGTGATCATTTGCCTATGCTACTTGGACACAGGCACTGAGCAAGCATGCATGAGTGCATGGATTTGTGTGAATAATTTGGTGTCCCTTTATGTTTTTGTGTGTTTTAACAGTATAACTAATTGATACATATGCATCAGCAGGGCAGGTGTGCTGCTGGTATTTTTGACAAGGTCTTAAAAATGGCATTCAAAAGATCACTCAGTTGATTACTTCACCTTTTTAAAGTGAGGCTGTACACTGAGAGATTGTAATGTTTTGGTATTACCACAAACCCAGTGAAGCTACAGGGAGGCTGGCAGAATTGTTGCTATTACAATAGCACAAAATGGCTGCCTATCATGCTTTAGTGACTGTAATGATTTGAAACATAGGCCTAAACCACGGGGCCACATAACCACTGGTATTGTGTTTGTTATTTAAATTGGATTCTAGTTGTATGGTAGAAGTGGACACACATCCCTGCTTGCTTATGGTATGTAGCAAACATGAATGCATCCAAAACGTTGCTTCCAAAAGTGTCCCTTTCATAAAATCCCGATCAATGCCATGCTCCATTTTGTTTTCAGGTAACAAGGAGTCCTTTGCACAACCATTTTATGATGACTCCTGCTGAAGAGTAAAGGTGGCTACACATGGCAGATAAAAGTCTTTGGCAAATGAAAGCTCTCAGACCAATTTTACCCCCTTCCATGTAGTATGAGAGCCATACTCAACACGGTCTCATCTATGGAGCGGAACTCCCCATCAGACAGAAATCTTTGCAAGATGCTGCACACACAGATGCTGTACACATGCAAAATATCATTTCCAGCAAAATATCAGTTCCTGCTAAAGATCTGTTGCTGCAAAATACATTCAAAATCGATATCTGCAGATCTCATACACACCTTGTTGAACGGACAATTATCTGCAGATCAGTTCCACCAGGTTGGATCTTCAGATTGGCAGATAATTGTCTGATCTGCAGATGATGGTCCATTAAACAAGGTGTGTATGAGATCTGCAGATGTCATAGACTATGAATGCATTGTGCAGGAACGGATCTTTTGCAGATACTGATCTGTTGCATGTGTACCGCATCTTTGTGTCCAGCATCTTGCAAAGATTTTTTATCTGAGGTGGAGTTCAGCTCCATAGAAAAGACTGAAGGTATGTCTCTCATTCTACATGGGAGGGGGTAAAATTGGTCTGTGAGCTTTCATTTGCCCAACACTTTTAACTGACGTGTGTACCCACATTAAGGCTGCAGTAGTGTGTGAATTCAACATTACAAAGGCACATGCAGTATGTGTAGTGTTTAAATACTAGCACGTGGATCACAGTCACACAGACAGGATTAACAGGATAGTGAAGACAGTTTAGTAGTAGCGGTATAATTTTTGTTTTGTTGTTTTTATATTTTACAGAGCATTGGTACAGGTGGTGGTCCCCCGGCATCCCTTCAATTAACGGATTATGAACAGGTGGTGCAGCCCTATCTGAGGACAGAGGCCCTGCATGGCATACGGGGTGGCTACGATGCCGACTTGCCCAGCTCTGCAGCTTCGGACGATGGTAATTCATGATGCAGTTTTCCTGGAAAGTGCACACGTGTTTGACTATGCTTATCACATTTATAATGTTTTATTCACTTGTCAAAAACCTGAGCGGTTTTTGCCTTTTTCATGATTGCCAACTCAGTAAAGGACCAGCCCTTAAAGCGTTGCTATCATATAAATCCGGCATAGTGGGGTCTGCACCCTCTATAACAGTAATTATAGATTGACGGTATACCTTGAAATGAATCAGAGCACTCAGTATATGATTTTATATAAAAAAATGTATTTGCTTATCATACAGCATATATACAAAATATGAACAGTTCCAAGTAGTGTTTCCTTATAACAGTATTCCATCTCATCAAGGCTTTATAGCCAAGCAATTATCAATCTTCTAAGTACATTCAAAAAATAATATAACAGTTGTGTTATGTAGAATAAGATCAAAAGTAGTCTCATCTATATCAATAGCTATGTATCTAGTAGCTGTGTAAAACTTGTAGTAATTTTCTTAAAGAAATAGCATAAAAAATTTCTTGCTAACATCTTAATAAAACTTAATGCTGAAAAATTAATAAAGTAAATCACCAGAATATTAAGCATATTACCCCTTCTCTGACATCTCTTCAGCATCTAGAACCACTTGTGGGAAGGTAGCTTCTGCCTCATGTGTCTTCTCAGGAGATTGCTGGGCTTCTGCAAACTATGAGCTTTCAGGCCCTACTTTTATAGGGGTTGGAGGCAATATGGCTGCCTTATCTGGACTTTCCCTGAATCCCAGGCTCTGATTGGCTAAAGCTTTCGTGTGTCAATGCTTTATCATGTTTTGATTACCTAAGTCACAATATTATTGTTTATAAATTCTTAATTACCTTATCTTGTGGGAATTAACGTCATTTGGAGTGCTTGACATTTTGTTTAGGTCATTTGACGCACGTAATTAAAAATGGACGTCAACAGCCATCTTGTCTGTTGGCTGACCCAGACATGGAGACTAAACAATGTCATTCATGACGCATTTCTGATAAAGTGTTCGCTGCTAATTATGTTGGAATGTCTTGGTACTTCCCCAGACATGAGATTGGTCAGGTTGACACTGTAACCAGACCTGTGAAAGCCTTCAGCAATTTAAGGCTTATTGAAACATACAGGGCTTCTAATATACTTATTTAAATATAAAGCTTATTATATAATTCTTCTTAAAACAATTAATCATATAATAAATAATTACATATTAAATCTTAATATAAAATCATTTTCCATATATTTGTCTTTCTGATGAAGAAATAAATATCTAATTTCATCCGGCAGAGGTCAGCCTTTCATAACAAATAACAAACAGTATTAATAATGTTGATTTCATAAGACCGCCAGGTGGCATCATGGAATGATCTTTAACTAATTGGGAAAACAACTTCTTTGTTTAATATTTATATAACTTGTTCCCAAAACATCATGTGTTATCAGCTTTCTGAGACTAGAGCATGTCAACAATTCTTCCAGAACCATAACAATCTCACGAGAATGTCTTACTGTCTTATCTTTCACGGGTAGAATACAGCTTACATGTTTCAAAGTAATAGATTCTATTATTTAGGGTTTTACAATAACTATTTCTTTCTTTAGAAGGACTGTATTGATCATTAATATTTAGATTAATAATATCTGTGTGTAATAAGTATGTGCATTTATAATTACTGCAGTAATGTGAGTTTAATTTGCTTTTCTGTCTTCACACAGAAGCCTCTTTAAATATTAAGGCCACGCACTAGCATAAACAAGAATGCTCTGACTTTTTGTAACTAGAATAATCTTATAGGCCTCACAGCCTGGAATATGTTATGTCACAGAGCAATATAAAGTACTCTAACTTTTCACTTTACAATGAAATTTTGTATAGAACATTAAAGCTTAAACCATACACTTATGACAGCTTTTTCCTGCATAAATAAAACCGCTAGAATTCTGACACACTGACAATATTGTAGGTGATGCTGTGTCTGGGTTTAGGGGTGATGTAGGAGTGTCAGCTAACATCCCCCAATCATTTGAGGGCCCATTCCATTCTGCACAAAATCCTGGTGAGTTTCATGTGTATTTGGAAACTGCTGCACAACAAGGCACCTGCTGAGACGGCTGTGCTGGGTAGTATACTAACCTTTTTGTTCCTAATCCTTTTGTGTAGGTGATGTTATTTCTGCCTCCAGTGCTGATGCCGGACTGCATTCAGACCCATCCCAATATGAGGACTCATCACATGCAAGAGCAAGTGCTGGTGAGTTTTATGTGTTAGCATATGTCCTTGAAGCAAAGGGATATGAAGAGAGGGATTTGCTGGATAGCATATCTTCCGTCTTCAAACACTGTAACAGTTTACCATCTGGCCTGTGGAGAGCTGTGTGGGTAATGTTCAGAGTCAATACATATCAAAGCATGCAGCTAATCTGCACAAAAGGACCATTCAATGGCTCATGAATGCAAAGTTACACATGGTTGTTGAGGGGGTGATTTAAAATGACCATATACACCTTTGTTTAGGATTTGCCATTGCCTGAGTTCATTCATTGTTTGTATGATCTTGAATGCCCATGTCCAAGAACACCCACATGGCATTTTGCATTGACTAACAATTTTGACAAATAGTTATGGTGAAATTGGAGGTAACATGTTGTACTCATTAACATATAAACAATGAATCTCACAATCCCGACATTCATCCTCTACATGGGTTTTGAGTTTGTTTAAGATATGTTGTTGGTATGCTGAAATGTAAACAGACATCATTCACTAATAAGTTACAACAATGCAGTGGTAGTGACCTTGGGTGGGTGAAGCCTCAACAGCCTTAAGAGGTTTTCCATGTTTTCCTCTGTCGGTGGTGCTGGGCAGGGAACCCAGAGGTGACAATTTGTTTTTTTTTGGACAATATTACCCTTTTGGCCCTCCAGTGGGGGCACTTTATTGCCTGTTCTAATTGTGATTGTTGTGAATAGGCAATTTCCGTGATTCGAACTGTAGTGTGCTGGCCACTTGTGTCTGAGCATTATAGTTGCTGGATGGCGATTGCCTATTCTAGGCAATTTCTGGAAAGAGGACCAGTACTGTGCCTGTGCTAGGTTCCTATGTAAATTGCCATTGTTTGGAGGATAGTGTCCACCACCATGGGAAGGAGGAGGAGGGGGGGGGGGGGGGGGGGGAACGGTTAATAGGATCTGAAGCCTTGATACACCACAGGTGAGTACCCCCCCCCCCCATGGTAATGTTTTGCCAAGACTAGTTCACTGTAACCACTATGGAGGCTGTCCATGTACTTTACAGTGAGAAGCACATACAGACAAAATGCATATCTAATTTGTATGTGCTTCTCACTGTAAAGTCCATGGACAGCCTCCACGGTGGTTACAGTGAACCAGTATATATTTGTCGATGTCTCCAATCAAGCTAATTGTTAAGATAATTGTACCATGTACCTGAGTCTGCAATGCTTACATTAAAAGGGTGCCAAAAGTAAAGGCTGGCATATTTGATATCACATCCAACCAACAGATCACTCAGGGATCAAATTTGATCAGAGAGGGATTGTATGGCTGGCTTGACTGCAAACAGATTGTGATTCTATTTCAGTATGAAACAGCTCAATATCTGGAGATGCTGCCACTGCCTTGTGGTTTCCACAGACCCCCCCCCTCATACATTACCTGCTCTGGCCAGCGGTAGTCCCCCTCTGTCCCTGTTGCTTCTTCTCTGCGCTGGCCTCCAGCTGCACTTATTGCTGGGTGAAGTTTAAACAGAGGGTGGTGTACTGTTTAAAATTTGTGTGGAGACAGGAAGTTATATGAAGCTGCAGTCAAGTGCAGCAAAAAAGCTGCGGGGACAGAGGGTGACTTGCGCTGGCCAGAGCCGGGAATGTATTGCTGCTCCCGTCAGCCATTCGAGTGCCACTATAGAGCCATTCCCAAGGCCCCGTCAATCTAGAAAATCTTATGCATGGATTGATTGAAACTAAAGATTTCACTCCAACAACAATTGTTTAGTCAGCGTTTGGCCACTTATTTCACAACATATTCCATCACACTGAGGAATTTAGCTGTATATTACCGGCACAATAGTGGTGTTTTGGGCCCTTCAAAAGTGAATAGCATTTCCTTTAGAAATTAACAGTTGCATGACTTTGCTGTTCGTGTGTCCCTAATATTTTGTGGCACAGCCCCTGAACAAGCATGTAGATCATGTGCTGTGAGGAAAGTTAGAAAGGATTTTAGACATGTCATTTGACCATGAAGACAGGCAAATACATCAGCACTGTCAAGCAACTGTTATGGTTTACAAGGAAACATCCATATTAGTCCATATCCCTCTCAATGTGGTTTCCCTTTAAAGCCACATCACATGTTTTGATTTTAATGCAGTCCATTAACTTCAGGTAAAATAAATGTGTATATTTTTATTACATTGTGGCCCATTTTGACAGTATGCAAAGTCAACATGTAATTGTTTTTTTTTTCCTTTAATTTTAAACTATAGCTCACAGTGACTCTGATGTTGTACTTGTCTTGGAGTCTGTGCATGATGACCAAACATAACAAAAAAAATAAATAAATAAATAACTCACCAGAACAGGTTTGTGTTTATTTTGTTTTGGTTGTTCAAAACTTCTAGTTTTCAAATATTTTCTCTTACCTTCCTAGGTGAGGAAGCATCACTTCATAGTGCTACAGATCTTATGCAGGAATGTCAAGGCCCGAACCTAAACCTCCATTTGTCGACAGAATCACACAGCACTATCCCAATTCCATCGCCAACATCCAAGCTTGCAAGCTCAGTACCATCCTCTCCTTCACAAACTTACTCCCGTTCCGATTATAAATTAATCGCTGACATTCACGCTAGTTTCTGCAGGCCCAAACGGAGTACCGGGGCCTAATGGAGGAACACATGACCCAGTTCCATCAGGACTTCACAGAATTAAATCGGAGTGCAAGGGACATAGGGGGAAGTTTAAAGAGAGTGGGCAATGTAGGAGTGTGGCAAGAGACAATCCTAATCCGATTGGCAGATGGGCTAGATCGTCAAAATTTAATTCTGAGCAGAATGGCTCGTGTTGGGGCAACTCACAATTTAGTATTAGGTAGATTGGCTGATGGGGTAGACCGGCAAAATGTCACTCAGTCCAGAATGGCTGAAGCCATGGAAAGGCAAAACCAAATCATGGAAAGGCAGAATGATTTGTTAAACCAAGTGTTGAATAAATGATTTTTTTTTTTTTTTGACACATTGCAGTTCCATGTAATATTTGTTGGGGGTATACCTTATTAAGAATGTTAATCTTGAAAAAAAAAGCATGCATCTTAGTAGTTTAACAATACATAGTGTCCTTTGAAGAGTACTTTATTGGTTAAAAGAAAAAAAAAAAATTATACTGAGGTATGCCCAACAATAGATTAGTTGACATTGTGTAAGCCTATTTTTTGAAAAAAAAATCTTTGTAAAAGTTTGCCTATGTACTTAGTTACACATTGGCTATTGGAATATTATACTGATGTCTGAGTGTGAACTTCTCAGCCATCATTGTAGTTGGGCGATTGCTACTGTGACCATGACAATAGGTTATCTATAACAAGTTGACCACACAGTGCAGAAAGCATGTCCCGAAGGGCCAAAAACAGTGAAATGTATTGGATGTAAACAAAAATCATTCACAGTTTACTGCATATTGCCAATATTTATGTATGTAGAATGAAAATACACATGCACTGTTGGTGGCCCTTGTGTCGAGGGATGTTGAACTGGGCGTTAGGGGTTTTTCAAAAGTTAATGAGGGCAGTAATGTCACCAGAATATCCTAATCATGTTTACTTAATTAAACAACTTAGGCTTCAACTATATAAGACAAACAATGATGACTGAAAGTATAGATTTAAACCCATGTATATTTTGTTTCTATTGCAATATGCAAGATAAAAAAACCACACACGTTCAAAAATAAAGTCACTATTTACAATCAAAACTATATACACTACTCGGAGTCCGAGTCCAACAGGGCCCCCTGCAAGTAAGCAGCCAGTTGGGCTAATTGCCTCGCTATGGCTGCCAATTCTGAACATCCTTAAAAAAAAAAAACAAAGTTAGTCAAAAAACAATATGCATGTAAACTTTCTGGAAGTAATAATGGGTAAACTTACTGTTGCATCTTCACCCATGTTGTCGGGCTGCAGCTGGTGCTGGGGGGCCTTCCGGGACCACAATCACTTCCTGGGGGGCTTCCAGGGGTTCAGCCTGAAGAGCTAGTGGCCCAACATCAGGTGGCTGGTCTGATGGACCACCTTCTTCACCCACATCCAATGGAGGTGGTTGGTCGTGAGCCTCGTCTGAGTCCTGATTTCCTGCATCCCCGCGGTGTCGGCGGGGTGGCATTTGTGCATCTATACAGACAGAAATAAAAACATATGTATTTAAGGGCCATGCAACATTAAAGGTACTCCCTCTTTTTTTGCCTAATGGTTACCAGGCCTTATATAGAAAAGTCTCAGCGCTGCAGCCATTCACAACGCTCCCCCCTAATAGTGGCTCTCAAAGCAGCCATGTGGCAGCTATGTACAGCTATGTACAGCTATTAGTAATGATTCCCTCTTCCTGTAGGTACCTTCTCAGATCCTTAAGGGGGCAGAGACCACTGGTACTTAAGTGGTTAAGCCACTTAAGGGTGATCAGCACTGTGTAACACAACACAATTCTTATACCTCTTTATTCTGTAAATAAGTGTATTGCTAACTAGATGTAACATTACACAATGCTTACCAAATGTACTATCACATTTTGCACAATGTAGTATAAGGCTAATTGATTCAATGAATAATGTAGGCAGTTCCCTTATATTAGTTTGAAATTGTTGGAGTGACAGAAAATGATTGAATCATCAGTGGGGCCCATTACAATAATTATAAGCCATCAATCAAACCTGGCCTATAATGTTGATCACTGTTACTTTGCTTTATAAATGCACATGGATGTGTGTGAAGTAATTTGTATCTTCCGACAAAGCAAGTTATGGGTTGAGAATGATGCTGCAGAGAACACACCTGTAGTACTGGTGTATGGCCAATCACACAAACACTCCCTGCTATATCTGTAGGGCAATTTAATGGGTAAATGCAATGGTGTGTACAAGCCATGAAGGTATCTGCTTGCCCTATAAAGAATATTCACCATTGTTTACACAACAGTCTACAAAAGAATAGGTTTCAAGATCACTTTAATGCTAATAGAGATGCATGCTCGTTCCCGTGCTGTAGGTAATGAACCCACATAAAACCTACTTAAGCCACCCCTGCGATATGCATTGTGGCTCCTTAGGGCCAAAATTTGGTGCACATAACACACCAAGCATGACACGCACAATAATTACATAAGGACATGTAAATTACATCTTTATATTGCCACCCCCCATCCCTCATAATGCAGATCGTTTATATACATTACTTACCAGGCACGTGCTCCCGGCGGACTTCTTGGACGAAGCTCCGCTCCCTCCTCTTCATGTCGGACCACCTCCGTTGGATCTGGGTTATGGTGTGGTGACCCCGGAAGTGCTGGCAGAGCTCACTTTGAAGCTCCTCTATGATACGCCTTTTTGTGTACATATCAGTGAGCCTGTCATAGTTTGTACGGAGGAGGGTCTGTAAGAAATTCACATTTCAAATTAAAGTATACCCGAAGTAGTGTTGGGCGAACACCTGGATGTTCGGGTTAGTTCGCCGAACATGACCGCGATGTTCGGCATGTTCGGGCCGAACCCCGAACATCCCGCTTTTGGGGGCCCTATGGGGTCGCAGGCATAAGGGGGGGGGAGCATGCCCGGATCGCAGGGGGGGGGGGGGTCGGAAATTCCCCCCACCCCCTCCGCTAGCACTCCCCCCTCTGCCCGCTTCCCCATACAAAAGTTTAAGGAAAGTACCGGTGGTAGTGGATGGCCTGGCAGTGGCACTGTGGAGTGAGGAGGAGGAGTCCAGAGAGTGACGCGTTGAGGGAGGCCGGGCAGCGGGCGGTTCAGCGGTAGTACCCTTGTGGTACTTCTGCCCTTTCTCTGACCTCACGCCCGCTGCCCGGCCTCCCTCAACGCGTCACTCTCTGGACTCCTCCTGCTCACTCCACAGTGCCACTGCCAGGCCATCCACTACCACCGGTACTTTCCTTAAACTTTTGTATGGGGAAGCGGGCAGAGGTGGGGGGAGCGCTAGCAGGGGGGGGGGGGGGCGCTAGCGGAGGGGGTGGGCGGAATTTTCGCGCCCCCCCCGCGATCAGGGCATGCTCCCCCTTATGCCTACGACCCCATAGGGAGGCCGTATTCGGCCGAACAGGGCCCTGTTCGGCCGAACAGGGGCCCTGTTCGGCCAGGAATTGAGCCGTTCGGGCGAACGCGAACAGTTTGGCTGAACACCACCAGGTATTCGGCCAAACTCGAACATCACCCGAACAGGGTGATGTTCTGCAGAACCCGAACAGTGGCGAACACTGTTCACCCAACACTAACCCGAAGTGAGATGCTGAGATAGACATGTGTATGTACAGTGGGTAGCACACAAATAACTATGCTGTGTTACTTATCGCTTTCTGTGTCTGAAAGAGTTAAATATGTGGTATCTTAAGTGGCTAACTCACTCCTGAGTGTGTACTGACAGTGAGTTCATTGTTAATAGAATTTATTCACTTTTTTAAATCCATTATCTGGTTTGTAAGTACTTTATTATTAGTTTTCGTTGCAGTGAGGCTCACACTCTACTCCCTGTCTGAGTCAGGAATGAGTGAGCCACTTACCAAGCAAAAAATGTTTCAAGCACAGAATGAGAAAATAGAACACAGCATTGTTCTGTGTATGCTAGACACTGTACATTACACAGCATTGTTCTGTGTATGCTAGACACTGTACATTACACAGCATTGTTCTGTGTATGCTAGACACTGTACATTACACAGCATTGTTCTGTGTATGCTAGACACTGTACATTACACAGCATTGTTCTGTGTATGCTAGACACTGTACATTACACAGCATTGTTCTGTGTATGCTAGACACTGTACATTACACAGCATTGTAATGCGTATGCTAGACACTGTACATTACACAGCATTGTAATGCGTATGCTAGACACTGTACATTACACAGCATTGTTCTGCGTATGCTAGACACTGTACATTACACAGCATTGTTCTGCGTATGCTAGACACTGTACATTACACAGCATTGTTCTGCGTATGCTAGACACTGTACATTACACAGCATTGTTCTGTGTATGCTAGACACTGTACATTACACAGCATTGTTCTGTGTATGCTAGACACTGTACATTACACAGCATTGTTCTGTGTATGCTAGACACTGTACATTACACAGCATTGTTCTGTGTATGCTAGACACTGTACATTACACAGCATTGTTCTGTGTATGCTAGACACTGTACATTACACAGCATTGTTCTGTGTATGCTAGACACTGTACATTACACAGCATTGTTCTGTGTATGCTGGACACTGTACATTACACAGCATTGTTCTGTGTATGCTGGACACTGTACATTACACAGCATTGTTCTGTGTATGCTGGACACTGTACATTACACAGCATTGTTCTGTGTATGCTGGACACTGTACATTACACAGCATTGTTCTGTGTATGCTGGACACTGTACATTACACAGCATTGTTCTGTGTATGCTGGACACTGTACATTACACAGCATTGTTCTGTGTATGCTGGACACTGTACATTACACAGCATTGTTCTGTGTATGCTGGACACTGTACATTACACAGCATTGTTCTGTGTATGCTGGACACTGTACATTACACAGCATTGTTCTGTGTATGCTGGACACTCTACATTACACAGCATTGTTCTGTGTATGCTAGACACTGTACATTACACAGGTTTATCTCATGTCACTTTGGGGATCGTTTACGTTTGAAAATAATGTATTACCTTCACAGATTAACATTATTTGCATTTGCAAACAGTCACCCGGTCAGTTTGAGAAAAGAGTTAAAGTTTTGTTAAGTTACACACAACCGCTATCACACATTAACCACAAACAACCAATTACTCATATTTAATTGAGGACCTTTTGTCAGTGTAAGCTTGCCAGTGATATAGTAACCTAGATAAGGAGTTATGTTGCCTGGTGCAAGCGTGCCATTACCAGCACCCACACCCAATACATATCAACTATTACTGGCTAAATAACACTTCACTAATACAACCCAAGTCATCAGTACAAGGAGGGTATGGTGATCTGTCGGCACAGTATTAATACAATCAGGCTACTAGTCACAAACATCATTACAAACACAGGACACCAAGGGAGAATAGGTTTGTGGTGGGGCCCTCAGTGACTTAATTGCCTAAGTGGCCTCAAGACCTTCTCACACACACACATACCTCGAAAGGTCTCTACAGGGGCAGGAGTATTAATGAAATGGTTTTGAAACCCTTCCCTTCAACTCGGCAGACCATGGTGTTGAAATGGTCAAACATTTTACAATGGCACAGACACCAAGTTGTTGACACATCCTTACAGTGTTTTCAAACTACCCAGCTACATTGCATTCCTGCATCAACAATGTCAGCAGGTAATTAACCACTTCACCCCCAGGCGTACGGATTTTTCCGGCCCTTTTTCCATCCTTTCACCAACAGGGATGGAGAAATCCGTACTTCCCGCGCTCCCAGGCGCTCATGCGAACACTCACACCGCCTGTTGAGCTGGGGATCAATGAACGTGCAAAACTATTCCCGTTCGTTGATCTAAACCTTGCAATGATGCGCTGCTTCTATGAGAAGCAGTGCGATCATTGTGACAAAACCAAAACTATCACAGACTCGTACTACTTCCTGCAAGCGTCCTTATGGACGCTTGCAGGTCGCATCAACCAAAAGTTACTGTGGGCATCTTGTGGGCAAATAGTAAAACCACACCCTAAATCATTTTTCACATACAAATACATTATTTTTTCACACAAACATTAACTCATTACCTCCCACACTTCCCCAAATTTTATGATTTCATACGCAAAAAAAAAAAAAAAAAAAAAAAAAATACTACCTTAGGGACTGAACTTTGTACATTCTAAAGTAACAGTGTTATACCCTCTTGACATTAAAAAGTATGCACTTGGAATTAGGGATGGAGGCCAAACGGGAAAAAAATTCACCTCAATTACCAAATGGAATATTTGGGTCAAAAATTGTGATAAAGCCCAAAATTTCATTGGTTTATAGCCGGGACAAATGGGCACATACATTTCAGGGGTTTTAATTACAGTACCATGCATTATTGAACAACTATATTTGGCCTAATCAGCCCCCCAAAAATTGTAAACACATTTTGGCCGATTTTCCCATTACAACATATTTCACAAACAATTATTGCCATAATGTCACACCTCAAGAAAGCCTAATTGCTGGCAAAAAAACAAGATATAGTTCATTTCATTGCAATAAGATAAAGTTGTAAACGATTGAATGGAAGGAGCGCAGAAAGGTGAAAATTGCTCTGGTGCTCAAGGGGTAAAACCACTCATGGGAACAAACCATTTCACAAAGAACAAACCATTAACCACTTACACATAATTAGCCTTTCAATAAAACACATTTCCTCAAACCTTACGTACTGTGCACTGGCCCTTTAAGGACTAAAAATAACATTGTTAAAAGAAGCTTCGGCTTCCACAATGCCACATAACTGCACAACACTTTTTTCATCATTAGCACATGACAACTTCATAAACCAAAACATTTATAATGCTGGGAGAAATAACATGCTGCTGGAATTGACACTGATCAAAATGTACAATGCAGACAGTCAATATCAATCAGATCTAGAGAGATGCAGGGCAGTTTCTAGGCTAAAATGCACCCAGTGCGAGAGTGTAAAAATTGCGCCCCCCCCCCCCCCCGTGCCGGAGCCAGGTATAGGTGCCTGCAGTATAGGTTAGCTAGGTCTAGTTGCACTCAGTATAGGTAGTGGGCTATAGGTCCCCCCAATATAGGTAGCCAGGCATAGGTGCCCCAGTATAATTGCCCCGAGTATAGATTAGCCAGGTAGGTGTCTCCAGTATAGGTATCCAGTATAGTTCAGGGGCGGACTGGCCAGGGGGGCAGGGGAGAAATCTCCCCCAAGGCCACCTTTCATTCAGTGATTTAGGGTAGGTTTGGTGTATGGTGTATTGGGGTTTGTTGTAAGGCAATGCTAGCTGATAAAAGTGCAATCAGAGGACAGGCAAGCTGGTAAATATACACAGCATGATGCAGAGCTTGCCTGGAGGGTCCGTGTGCAAACATCTGTCTGGTCTCTCCCCATTGTTATTATGACTGCATGTGTGGATAAGGTGTTTTACAAGTTAAAGTTTTTGACAGTCCCTAGAATCCAGGAGGGCTACTTTCTGACTTGTGTGAGAGACTGGCAGGGACAGGAGTCCTATTACAGGCAAGTAGCCTCTGTGTGATGTGCAATACAGATAAGCTCTCTGCTCCATCTCAGGCTATTCTCAATTTCTCTCCACTCCTCCTCTCTCTGGGCTAGTGCACACCAAAATTGCAATAGCAATCGCTAGCAATTTGTGAGTGTGATTTTGTGAAACGATTTTCAGAGCGTTTTTTTTTAATGAATTGCTCCAAAAAATGCTACATGCAGTGTGTAGCATTTTTTGGAGCAATTCATTAAAAATAGCTCTGAAAATCGCTTCACAAAATCACACTCACAAATTGCTAGCGATTGCTATTGCGATTTTTGCGTGCACTAGCCCAGAGGAGTGGAGAGAAATTGAGAGTAGCCTGAGATGGAGCAGAGAGCTTATCTGTATTGCACATCACACAGAGACTACTTGCCTATCATAGGACTCCTGTCCCTGACAGTCCCTCACACAAGTCAGAAAGCAGCCCTCCTGGAGTCTAGGGACTGTCAAAAACGTTTCAACTTGTATAACACCTTACCCACACATGCAGTCATAATAACAATGGGGAGAGACCAGACAGATGTTTGCCCACAGACCCTTCAGACAAGCTCTGCATCATTCATGCTGTGTATATTTACCAGCTTGCCTGTCTTCTGATTGCACTTTTATCAGCTAGCCTCAAGTTTCACATTGCCTTACAACAAACCCAAATACACCAGACACCAGACCTGCCCTAAATCACTGAATGAAAGGTGGCCTGGGGGGAGATTGCCCCCCTTCCCCCCTGGCCAGTCAGTGTAGCTGTATACAGTGCTTTCCTGAACTAATTACTTTGCAGTCCCCTGGGGAGAGGGAGGGAGAGTTCACAGCGCCCTTTGGCTGTCTGCGCTCAGGGCTGCCGCACGGCTGCACGGCCCCTAGAAACGGGTCTGGAGAGATGTCAACATTTCCCAAAACAACAGTCTGTGATAAAGCCAGGTTGGAACCACACCCTGATATACAGTAATGAACAAACAACAAAAAACAACTACATACAGACATATACATACAGGCAAAACAGATACATGTAATACACAGGCACAAACTCAGATACTCAGTTGCCAAATACACTCTCAAATCACTTGGGGGTGCAAATCACTTGTGTGCTGTGTTATGCAGCCCTGCAGCTTGGCCTTAAAGGAACTCCGAGCAGTGGCAAAAGTCTTGAAAGATCCATACCATTTTGAAGCTCTCTTTATCCCCTTTCCAACAACACCTAAAGCGCCACCATACGCCTTTTATTTTTCGTTAGGTTAGCTATTGAATTTGTGTTTGCCCTGACTTCAATTGCGCAAATAGCAAAAACTATAAGGCGTAGGGTGGCAGTTTATATATCGTTGGAAAGAGGAGAAAGAACTTCAAAATGGTATGCAACTTTCCATAGTTTATGCACTGCTTGGAGTCCCTTTATAGCTGCAGTGGTCTTTTTTTTACTACAAATCGCCTGCTCACTAGGGGGATTTAGCACTGCGGTCCTCAAGAAGTTAAGACACAGCAAATGAGTAAAGGTGGCCATACACTGGTCGAATTGCCATTAGATCGACCAACTGACAGATCCCTATCTGATTGAATCTGATCAGAGAGGGATCCTATGGCTGCCTTTACTGCAAACAGATTGTGAATCAATTTCAGCCTGCAACCAATCACAATCTGTTGAGCTGCTCCTGCTGCCTGCCCCCCCTCCCCCGGATACATTACCTGAAGCTGTCTCCGGGTCCTCTTCTCCGCGCTGCACCACATCCCAACGTACACTGTGTCACTCCGTGACCAGGAAGTTCAAATAGAGCGCCCTCGATTTTAACTTCCTGCTCACTGGAGTGACACAGGAAGTTAATGTACGGTGGGATGGAGCAGGAACAGAGCGGTCCAGTGCACATAAGATGCACGGGAGCCAGTGTCAGGTAATGTATACCTGTATTGGATTACCCGCCACTAGCGACGCGCTCCCTACCCACGGCCGATCGACATAAAATTCCCGCACGCCGCAATAGACGCACCGAAAAAATTTCCGGCCGCAAAATGGATTGCCAGCTGCGTTTAGCGCAAACTATTGCCAGCAGAATCAATCCCAGTGATCGCACAGTTGGACACATGCAATGGCATGCACAGTGAAAATGACATCCATTATGCAGTAGTTTTTGCTAAATACACGTGTAGGCCACAATATACATGGACAACAGCATTGCAAGGCTATGTCCACCGTAATATTGATAGGCCAAAACTTTACTCTACGCTGCATCATGGATTTTAATAAAAAAAAAAAGGGAGCACAAAAAAAAACAAAAAAAAAATTATTCAAAAAAAAAAAAAAAAGTCTACAATGACCCTTGCACGCACTACATTGCCAGCCTCATCTGGCTCCTCGACAAAGTCATCCGATTGCACAGATAAGGGTGTGTGTGGAAGCCTGTAGCCAGGGAGGTTGTGTTTAATGTTATGTAACACAGCAGGCCACTATAATGTCAATGACCTTCTGTGGTTTGTATAACAACGCACCTCCACTGTTGTCAAGGCAGCGGAAATGAGATTTTAAGTGCCCAAAACAACGCTCTATAACAGAACGGGTACGAACATGTGCTTTGTTATAGGCCTCTTCCGCATGATTGCTTGGATGGCCAAGAGGGGTCAGAAGCCAGGGCAGGCAAGGATATCCTGCATCACCTTGAATGTAATAAAAACAAAACAAATTATTAGGGAAACATTACACATACATATATAATCTATGACAAATGGGGGGGGGGGGGGAAACTTACCAGGCAACCAGCCGCCTTCATGATAAAAACGCATGAATTTTTTTTTAAAAAGGCCATATTCACGCAAAATATGGGCATCATGACACGAACCAGTGAATTTAGCGATAGAGAATACTTCCATGTCAGGGCCACACACTACTTGGACATTCAATGAATGGCCAAACTTCCGGTTCCGATACATGTATTCATCTGCACTTGGAGGAACAAGTGCAACATGGGTGCAGTCAATGGCCCCGATGACATTGGGCATTTGGGCAAGATGGTAAAATGCCACTTTGACTGCATCCCATTGGGGACGGGACCTAGGAAAGTGGATAAATTGTCTGCTTATCCACCGCATGCCCATCAGGAACTGGGATAGAACCCTGCTCATCGTGGACTGGGACATACGGGTAATGCACTCTGGGTTGAAAGGAAAAATGAACGGCAAACATACCTTGCTCCATATCAATGGCAGTGATAACCTCAGGAGAGAGAGACACACCGTGCCACCCTGCACTCAGGGTGAGCCACCAACTTATGTGACTGGGCCTCAGAACTTTAGTATACAGAATTATGCCTGTAGTATACAGCAATATGCCTGCCAATATAGATGACTCTGGGCCTATGATGATACTTTAATGCCACACAAAGTAAATCACATAAACCGGGGGTGTCCACACTCAAGGGAAATTCAAACATGCTGTCTTATATCACCAACCCAGCACAGATCAGCAATATCAAGCATGGAAACCAATCCTTCTTCCGACTTTTATGCTTACCTGTTTGGTTTTCAAGCTTACCTCTCCTCCCCCTGGGACAATGTGCGAAATACCACTGAGTGTGTGCCTACTCCTGTGTCTGGAGTTCCTTAGGTTCTAATAGTGTACCTGCTCATGGTACCTCTCAGAACACTCCCCTAGGCATAGGCCAGGCTGGTCAGGACATTTGGGACAAAAACTGGTGTCAGTCCTTCTAGCACTGCTGCAGACACGACAACGTTTTCTTCGGATGTGTTGACCTGGGGTACTCGGAAGCTGATAGGCGTAATGCCTTCCATGCAGTCGGCTAGTTGCATTTGGGGAGGGGGGGCTTGCACCTCCTGGATACAGGAGGTCCAGAACGATCTGTTCCTGAAATTGAAGGAAAGATCCAGTTCTCCCAGCCTTACTGTAGAGAACAAAGCTGTTGTAAACTGTCAATTGAATCAGATAAAAAGACACTTTCTTGTACCAGCGTCTTGTTTTCCAGGAAATTAAATAGGGCGCTAACCTCTGGTCATTGAAGTCCACCCCTCCCATGTTGACATTATATTTGTGGACGACAAGGGGCTTTTCAATGACCTCAGTTGCCCGTTGAATTTGGACTGTCGTGTCTGTGTGAATGGTGGACAGAAAGTAAACGTCCCTCTTGTCCCTCCATTTCACCGCAAGCAGGTCATCAGTATGCAAGGTGGCCCTCTGCCCCCGTTCAAGTCTGGTGGTAATGAGCCATTGGGGGAAGCCCTGGCGACTAGGCCGCGCAGTGCCACAGCATTGGATTCCTTCTAACTAAGTGCTGATAGAAGGCCACACTTGTGTAATAGTTGTCCACATAAAGATGGTACCCCTTCTGGAACAAGGGTGACACCAAGTCCCACACAACCTTTCCAGTGCTCCCCAGGTATTCAGGGCATCCGACCAGCTCCAATTTTGAGTCTTTTCCCTCATAGACCCTAAAACGACATGTATAGCCTGTGGCCCTTTCACAGAGCTTATACAGTTTCACCCCATACCGGGCGCGCTTGCTTGGGATATACTGTTGATGCCAAGGCGCCCAGTAAAGCGTAAGAGGGACTCATCTACGCAGATGTTCTGTTCAGGGGTATAAGCATCTGCAAATGTTGAGGACAGGTGGTCTATGAGGGGCCGAATTTTGTGGAGATGGTCATAAGCAGGGTGGTCCTTTTTAAGACAGGTTTTGTCGTCATTGAAGTGCAGGAAGCGCCCGATGGACTCAAATCGTGTCCTGGACATGGCAGCAGGGTACAAGGGAACATGATGTACTGGGTTTGTAGACCAATACGACCGCAATACATTCTGTTTCATTAGTCCCAAGTGAAGGATACGGGCCAAAAAGATTTTAAGTTCGGAAACTTGGACTGGTTTCCACCGGAAAGGCTGGGGATAGCTGCTATCCGGGTTCTCGGTGATGAATTGTGTGGCTTTACGGTTGGTCTCAACGACATGGGGTCTGGTACGCCTGGCTCTAGCCAGGACCAAAGCCTCGTCATCACTGTCGGTCAGAGAACCACTGCTTTCCACAGGTTCAAATTCGGACCCGAATGATTCGTCGGCTGAGTCTTCCCAAACACTCTCATCCGACTGGTCCATGTGCCTGTATACCTCCTCATCGGAAATCCCCCTTCTTGGCATTGTGGACTGCTAAAGTTATGGGGTTTTCCTCCGAGACTACCCAGAAAAAAAAAAAGAGCACCTACGTAGCAAAAGGGAGTATTTGAGAGGTAGAAAGCTGTGGTCACTGAGTTTTGATAAAAAAAAAAAAAAAAAAAAAAAAAATACATCAAAACTGATCTTCACAGCACCACAGCTAGTGTACAGTGTTTTTGCAGTGATCAGAAAAAAAAAAATCTGTCACTACAGTGGGGCGGCTGAACGCAAGTGCGGGCAAACAATCAGGCCTGATCGGGTAAACACTGCATTTTTAGTGGAGCCTACACTAAGGTGACCCTAATGTACTGCTATAGATCTGTCTGCGATCAGGAATGATCACTAGATGCTATATAGTACCAATGCTGATTAGCGACAGTGATGGCGCTAATCGATGACTAATCAGTGAATGTGGTGCAGTGGGCTGGGCACTAACTGACCCCAACAAAGGGGCCTAGCTAACTGGCCTAACTGCTAACACTAGTGATACTAAAAAAGGGTCAGTTTTCACTGATCACTGTTTTTAGATCACTAGGATAGTAACAGGGGGATGATCTGGGGTGGGGGTTTGGGGGTGGTGGCGAGTGGGGTCTCAAGAGGCAATCAAACAATCACGGGACAATCAAATACAAGTGCAGCACAATCAAATACAATGCACTCGGAAGGTGATAAGGGGGGGTCCGAGGGTGATTAGAGGGGTGGGGGGTTGATCAGGAGCCTGCACGGGGCAGACTGAGTCCTGATCTGATGAGAGGCAGACACGGGGTTACTGATCGAAGATCAATTAGTGATTGCTGGGGAGGCCAGATGTAAACAATGCGCAGGGGATGTAATCAGGAGGGGGGGGGGGGTCTGAGGGCAATCAAGGGTCTGGGCAGGTGATCGGTTGAACCCGTGGGGTAGTTAGGGTCTGCTCTGATGGGTGGGGGTGCTGAGGGGTGATAGACAGGTGATAGACAGGTGATCAGAGGGGTAAGCTAGCTGTATACAGTATACAGGGGGGGGGGGGGGGGGGGGGGGGGGGGGGAGTCTTGGATGGGGTCTGGGGGTGATCTAAAAGGTAGGGGGGGAATCAGGGGTGATTAGGAGGCAGTTAGGGACCTAGTCTAGGGGATAGCGTCAATAGTGACAGGGGGGGGGGGTTTAGAGGGTGCAAGGGTGCTGGCAGGGGTCTGCTGGGGTGATCAGGGGGGAGGGGGGGGTCTGAAGGCTGAGGTGGGAGATCAGGGGGGCTGTGTGGGGAAAAAAAGTGTGTGGTGTATACTTACTAGTGCTTCCTCCTCGCTGGTGGTCTCTGGAAGAAAGAGACCACGAGGCAAGGAGGAAGCATGTATTAAGCACTTTGTTTACCTGACAAAGTGCCTTATACACTTTAATTGGCGGAATTTGTGTATTCCTCCACCCGCCGGCGCTGCTAATTGGCTGGGGGGCTGGAGTCTAAGTGCCCGGCCATCAATCCCCGGCGGAGGATCGCGTCACGGATTAAGCGATCGCTCCGCCCATGCCCCTATAAGGACCGCCGCCTCTGTGCATTAGCCAGTCCTTAGGGCTTCCACTTTCCGACCGCCCCTGTGCGGTGGGCGGTCATTAAGTGGTTAATGCAGTGTATAGAAATTTAACCTTAATATTAAAAATTAATGAAGCTAGAACGTCACACCATAACAGTTAAATTTAACATTATAAGCGGCATATATTCCCAGAGACCGCGACTGCTTATGTAAATGTGGTAAACATCTTCTCCGAGTAGGAGCACTATAATGAATTGCGTTTGCAGACCTCTCCTCTTCTGCACTGTTCTTAACTATACATGGGCAGTGACAGGAGGGCAGAGAGGTGGACAAACAGGGCACAGGAAGACATGAGGGGGACAAAAGTGGCACAGAAAGACAAGGGCAGAGTGGGGGACACAAGAGGGCAGAGGGGGGGGGGGAAATCAGGCACAGGAAGACACAGGATGGCAGAGAGGGGGAAAAGCGGGGTACAGAGAGACACAGGGGGGCAGACAAGGACAAGGTAACCAACCAGGGCACAGAGGACAACTGGGATGCAGGAGGTACAAGGGGAACACAGTAATTGGTGGGAGAACATCTACAAGATGCTCCTGGACCATGGAGGCACCAGGTTTAGTATTTTTCCCCTTGTTTGCCCTCTAAACCCAGGTGCATGTTTTAGTTCAGAGCATCTTATATTCCCCCAAAAAAATATTACAGTAAGTATTTATTCACTCCCCCCCCCCCCCCCCCCCTTAATACGAACACCCTTTATGTAGAGATTTTTTTTTTCTTTCTTGTTTCAAATGAAACTGTGCGGCGCAGGTCACTTAAGGGATGTTTTATACCAGGCTTTCTCAACAAGGGTTCCCTGCAACCCTAGGGCTCCTTCAGTAATCTGCAGGGGTTCCTTGGCATTCCCCCCCCCCCCCCCCCCATCAAGCATGGCGGGGGGAGGGGGAAGTATAATAGAGCACATTATAATAGGGGGTACTGTACAAATAAGCACTAAATTATGTCTCAAAATAATAATGGGCCCTTTAATAAAAAGCACTAGGATAAGGAGGCAGTATAATAGGGGGGTAGTGAAATAAACAGCCTCACCTAGACCACGCCTCCTGCAAAATAAATGCAGGGTTCCTTGAGATCCAAAAGTTATTTGCAGGGTTCCTCCAGGGTAAAAAGGTTGAGAAAGGCTGGTTTACACTGTACACATTGCTCTAATTTTCAGATCACACGCATTTTGCCAATTGCTAAGGACACTAGTAAGATAATTGAAATTACAGTGCCTATTTTTCACTTGTGTATTTGGAATCTGTGATAAGACAATGAAAAAACAAGCCTTTGCAGTTTATTATTGCCTTTAATTTTCCATTAAGTGCTACTGAATCAGATCTGTACCTGCACTGTAAAACTGCATGGCATTGCAAAGAAAAGTCAAAAACCAGTTGCTTGCATGTGAGATTTATAGCATAATACAGCCCTAGCCGTTACACATGATGTATACTGTACTGGGCAGAAATTGAAAGCTACACTTGTTAGCCTATACAGTAGCAATGGCAAATTCTCCCTCTGCGTTTATAGGAGGGGGGAGGGGGGGTGAAAACCTGGGTTGTAGGGGTGAAAACCATGGACATAGGTCTTTTTTTCAACCTAAATAACTAACTTACTGCCAAAAATGCTCACCTTGATTCTTTTTCCTTTTTCTTTGTAGCCTCTGCTTTCATGGCTGTGGTAACCCTGAGAATGATCAGTCTTCCGTGAGGTGATGGCACAATCTCCTGCAGAAGCATCTTTGGTGTGCCCCCTTTGCCCTTTAACCCCTTACCCTGAATGCCACATTCCTCATCTTTCTTCTGCTCATGTTCAACACGCTGCCAGAAACAGACAAAGTAATTCACCCATCACAGTAATCAAGATTACAACAGACCTTCCAGTCAGTAGGAGACACTCACTGGGGCTAGCTGAGCCCTTGAGCAGTGAAAAGTACTTTAATCACTTTCAGACCTTGATGACTGAAATGAACGCCTTGTCTGGGTGCGGCTATCCTTGCCAGGGCGTAGATGTCAATCAGCCATGTCACTCAGTCTTGTCACACTTTGTCAGGGCCGGGCCGAGGCATAGGCTGGAGAGGCTCCAGCCTCAGGGCGCAGTGTAGCAGGGGGCGCACAATTCATTCAGCTGTCATTCCTAATTGTGTATGAAGCAGAAAGAAATTAGAAAAGGGGATACATGGCAGTGACTGCAAGCCAGATAACTAGATATTAAGGTGTTGGGGAGGTTTTGGGCCCTGTGGCCCTCTTAGTCCAATAGCAATCAGTGTGTGACAGCTGGGGTGAGAGGGATGGAGGGGTGCACTTTGGTGTCTCAGTCTTGGGTGCTGGAGGACCTTGTCCCTGCTCTGCTTTCTGTTCTGTTGCTGAAGCCCGCTCACATCTGCTGTCAGTGACAGCAGAGCTTCTGCATCTAGGTCAGGAACCAATTTCAATGGCTCCTGACCCTGACATTACAGTGAACCAATCACAGTAATGATATAGCAAAACAGTGAAAAGGACTGCCCTGGACCTTATAGACCCGAACACAGAACTTCCTCTCTGCTCTTAAAGATGAGCAAAGGCAAAATAACCTTTGAAGAAAAAACATCTCTTTTTTTTAAAGCTGACAAATACACTGCAATAAATCTGCAGTGTGTTTACTTCCTGCTTTCAGGGAATCAGACAGTATTAACATCCTGTGTTCACAAATTAGCTGCTCTGCTGAGGCAGCCAGCTGACAGATCAATTAACACCTGTGATTAATCACAGATGAGAGGGAATTATACAGGCTAGACTTCCTAAATACATACTGGGTGCCTTCCTCCATGTTTTCCTTCTATCCTGTGCAAGAGTTCAGCTCCACTTAAGGGCTAGATCCGTTCGGTATGGAAAGGGTAAACTAAGGGTTGGCAATTAAATTACACAAGTCTAGTGACTTACCTCCAACTCTTCAATAAAGGCATCAAGGTCCTGATTTCATAAATCAGATGGCGTTTTCTTAATATCTTCCAGCTCTGCAAGCTAAAATAGAGAATTGAAGCCTCAAAATGTTGCTTAAAACCAGATGCAAAAGATCCAACATAGTGCGACAAGTTCAAAAATAATCGCAAACTGAAGTTACTAAATTCAAAATCTGAGAAGAGAACACCAAGAGCCCAATATAGTGCAGTACGTACTGGTAATGGAAGATTTATAGAGTAATTCAAAATGTAATACTCACAAACCAGGGTTACCATTAGGCAACGACTGTCAAGGCAGGTGGGGAGATTGTCCTGACCCCACTCAGCATTAAGAAGTCGCTCTCTGTAGTAGATGAAGGAAGGGTACAACCCTCCACCTAGGGTGGACTCAATGTAGCAATAAGATAACAGAGGTGCCAAAAGGATAAAAGGGATTAAATGAGCTTAAAAACCAATTTGGTAATAGAGGAAGCAGTGGTGGACTTACCCCCTCCAAGCAGAACACACGACTGTAGATTTTCAGTCAAAAACAGTTTATTGGGTACTCCAAACTGAAGTGCACCGGGTTTCACAGGTTCCTCAGGCAATACAGATAGGAGTAAAAAAGCATCTGCTAGTAACATCAAAGCTGAGCATCTCTGTCCAACAGAGCCTCTGTTATCTGATTGCTAAATCTGTTCCTGTTTTTTTTTTCCAAGTTTCTCCAAATGAAATAGAGGCATAGCAATAGCCATAGCAGCTGATATGGGGGCCCTGGAGCAGAGGGAGCCCAGTGGGTATTTAATGTATTCACCACTTTTTTGTGGTTCTCCACTGTAACACCTGGTGTAGCAAACAGGAGTCTGATTATCGTGTGATCTGCAGTATCACCAATAATCAGACACTATACCTGATTATATGGTGATCTGCAGAATCACCAATAATGCAAGTATAGCTAACAAGGTAATAGCAAGTGTTTGGTGCTTGGCGCAACAGTAATACTGATTAGTTTTGGCTGAACCTCACCAGAGGAGCTGGTGGGCACTATCAGTAACGAACCTCACCAGTGACAAGGGCTCACTAGTGAGTGGAGTAGTCAGACAGATCGGTTCGGCAACAGACAGGAAGATACAGTACAAAATCGGCAGGCAAAAGGATAGAGATATTTCAGGCAGAGTCAGCAACAGGATCAGATGGGTTAAAGTACAGAATCGGTATGGCATGTAGACACAGCGTTTTGTGAGTGGCACTCCCTACCATGTGATGTACAGATGTCAGTGGCAAAAATGACAGGCAAACAGTTGTTCCTCTCACCTTCCTTCCAGTAACACCTTGTATATGGCTTGCTCAGACGTGTGCACTGCGGAACAGCATGGCAGAAATAACAGGTATCACAACTGAGGGTACAAAGAGGGAAAGAAACATCCGGGCACCTTCCGTCTGTAAATTTATTGTGCAATGTTCACATTCATTAGGGTTACATACCACAGGTGCATTCCACGGGTGGTCAATATGGTGGCTGTGAGTAGGGATGCTCGGAAAATTCCGCGGAATTATAAATTCCGTGATTCCGGCCGGAATTAGGTTAATTCCGATTCCGGTAGTCAATCAGAATTCCTATACCTCTCAAACGGAATTCCGTGGAAATTTTATAATTCCGACGGAATTTTCCGGGAGAGAGAGGGAGAGGGAGAGGGAGAGGGAGAGAGAGCCACCATATTGACCACCCGTGGAATGCACCTGTGGTATGTAACCCTAATGAATGTGAACATTGCACAATAAATTTACGGACGGAAGGTGCCCGGATGTTTCTTTCCCTCTTTGTACCCTCAGTTAAAGTACAGAATCGTAATCGTAGAGATAGTCAGAGGATAGCCAGAGTCATACACAGGTAATCAAGCAACAACAACAACAATTGTAATAATATATCCTAGTCTTGTGTGAAATCCCTGGTTTCCTCCCAGATCAAAGCACACCGGATCTATCTAAGGTCTGAGTGCTCACACAAAGCATTCGCAACAGCAGACAGTTTGCAAGTGATACTTAGCGGCTTAAGAAGCGGAGAAGACCCCTCGGCCACGCCCACCCCATCAACCAATCGGGGCTGCCGGGCGTCACCACTGACATCAGCCAACAGGTCAGCTGACGCCCCTTCTCCCTGCATAAAGGTCCTGTCTGTGCATGCGACAAAGCCGCTCTATGAGCCACAGACAAACTTCTCCTTGGCGTGCTAGACGAAGGAGAAGAGGAATCCACATGCACAGCAGGCTTCAACAGAGACACATGGAATGACTTCACACCTCTCATACTGGAAGGTAGAGAAATGACATATGTGACATTATTAATCTTTTTGGACACGGGGTATAGGCCTATAAACCTAGGACCCAATTTCCCAGAAGGCTGTTTCAAGGCCAAATGCCTGGTAGAAACCCACACCAAATCACCTGGTAAAAAATCCCACTCTACAGAGAGTCTCTTATCTGCGTCTGAAAGGCCTTTCCTAGGTTTCTTTTGACCAAATTCCAAATCTCCTTCAAAGTGCCCTGCCATTCCTCCAGGGCAGGAAAAGGAGAGGACACTACTGGCAGTGGAGAGAACTTGGGCGATCTAGTTGCCACCTGGAACGGGGAGAAACCTGAAGAGGTGTTTTTTAAGTTATTATGGGCGAACTCTGCGAAGGGTAAAAATTTCACCCAATCTAGCTGAGCATCTGCCACAACACCTGAGGAACTGCTCAAAGGACTGGTTAACCCTTTCTGTTTGCCCATCAGTCTGTGGGTGGTAGCCGGAGGAAAATGATAGGTTCATACCTAAGTGATGACAAAATGTCCTCCAGAACTTGGAAAAGAACTGGACTCCTGTCTGACACCACATTTTCCGGGATCCCATGCAACCGGAAAACGTGGTGGTGGATGAAGAGTTCTGCCAGTTCTTGAGCAGAGGGGAGTACGTCCAGCGGGATAAAATGGGCCATCTTACTGAACCTATCGACTACCACCCATATGACTGTTTTCCCCTCAGCTCTGGCCAATTCACCCACAAAGTCCATGGACAGATGGGTCCATGGCTGTTCAGGTACTGGTAGCGACTGCAGGGTTCCCACAGGAGCACGCCTGGATGGCTTACTCCTGGCACACACAGAGCAATCTCTGACAAACTCCTTACAATCAGACACAATGGACGGCCACCAAACACATCTGTCTAGCAGCTCCTGCGTTCTGGCAACCCCTGGATGCCCTGCGTTCTTATGGAAATGAAAAACATGCAGAATTTGAAATCAGAACTGTAGGGGTACAAAAAGAACCCCATCTGGTTTCCCTTCAGGGACCTCCTGCTGATAAGGTCTAAGAATAGATGCCCAATCCTCCCAAGTCTCAGTAGCAGCAAGAACCACTTTCTCAGGGAGGATGCTTTCTGGAGTTGAGGGCTGTATTGTCTCAGGCTCAAAACATCTGGATAATGCATCAGCCTTGACATTTTTACTACCAGGTTTGTAGGTAATAACAAATCTGAACCTTGTAAAAAACAAAGACCACCGGGCTTGTCTGGGACTGAGAGGTTTGGCCCCTTCAATATACTCTACGTTTTTGTGATCGATATAGACTGTTCGTGTGTTCAGCCCCCTCGAGCCAGTGTTGCCATTCCTCAAACGCAAGTTTGATGGCCAACAGTTCGATTCCCAATATCATAATTTGTCTCGGCAGGGGAAACTTCGAGAGAAAAACGCACAGGGGTGTAATCTGCCCTGCAGACCAGAGTGCTGGGACAATACAGCCCCCACTCCGATCTCTGAAGCATCCACCTCAACAATGAATGGGAGAGTAATGTCCACATGTCTCAAAATGGGGGCGGAGCAGAACAATTTCTTAAGTGATGAAAATGCAGACTGTGCCTCTGCTGACCAATTGAAAGTATCTGCCCCCTTTTTGGTCAACTCAGTGAGGGGTAAGACCACAGAAGAAAATACTTTGATAAACGTTCTATAATAGTTGGCGAAGCCAAGGAATCGCTGGAGCGCCTTCAACCCTAAGGGTTGAGGCCACTCCAGGACAGAAGAAACCTTCTTGGGGTCCATGAAGAGTCCTGTTGTGGAAATTATGTACCCCAGGAAGGGAACCTCAGACACTTTGAAAAGACACTTCGAGTTTCGCATACAAGGAATTTTGTTGTAGTTTCTTTAAAACATACTTCACATGTTCACTGTCTTCAGTAATATTGGATGAAAAAAAAATGCGTATGTCATCCAAATAGACTAGGATGAACCACCCCAGAAGACTTATTAATCAACTCTTGGAAGATGGCGGGTGCGTTGCACAACCCGAAGGGCATCACCAGGTACTCGTAGTGCATGTCACAGACCGCAAGGCCGGTCTGCGGGTGGGGTAAATCGATCAGCATCAGAAATCCCCTCACACGGTCATTTGTTCATCACGAAGGGTAACCCACATTCGCAATTTGATGAACTGACTCGCGAAGGGAGCGTTCTAATACCAACCGAATCACTCCACACACATACAATTCAAATATCTGCCACCAAGCGAGTTACACAGCCCGCTACTGTAATTATACTAGGACTTGGAGAACACTTTAGTAACCCCTAGCAGTATGCAGGAACCTGGGTCAGATCATTATATCTGGGCCGGGTTCTCGCATACGGGTTATAAATATACACTTCTATTAAACACAGGGTAGCGAGTTCAGGAGAATAGGTACAATTGTGTATGTTCAGCAACAGGTCATAACCGCTAAACGATTTTTTAAACATTTAATAACACAAATGCATTACATACAGTTATATACACCTATTAACATATAAAACACAGAGCTTAAAAATAAAAGGAATAAAATCAGAAAGTTCTTAGTTAGCTGAGCAGTCCATTTGAAGCATGAAGAAAATAGTCCAGTTTAAAAGTAGGCATTCAGGTTAAAGTCTTTGTACACAACATGCGCCCGGTTCTCCTTGAGCACATGTCTGGACTTCCCTAGTCGATGTAAATTGAACAGAGGAGGAGTTCCTTGCAAACGCTTTTTACTGACCAGAGTTTTGGGGCGGTCACTACCTGGAAAGTAGGTGTGTTTGAGGCAGGGTTACCTCCTGGCAGGCAGGTTGCCACCCACAAACTCGGAGCAAGGAATGTACCAATTATTAATAATTTGTGTAATTCCGCCCCAGATGGGTACATCGCAAATCCGAGACCATATTCATAAGCAGCATGCGACTCTGTATTAAATGAGGCTATACACGCCTAGTCTGTCGCACTCGCTCTACGTAGGCCGGATAAAGTGGTCTCTCTATTGATTCCTGATAGCCAGAAAATTATAAATCATGTGAGTGATAGAACTGATTTCTGGGTATCAGGAAATGTAATTTTGGTCTTGCTGTGCCAAACCTATTTTGAATTAATAAAGTAAATGTTCCCATTGTGTGAAGCTATGAGCTTGGAGGGAAACTTGAATCTCAACCAGTTTGGGCTGGCTTGGGGAAACATGAGCTGTGTGACCAAATGGCTTCTGCCCAGGGGTCTGGCCACTTGTGAATTCTTTCCTGACCTGAACAGGATGTGGGGGAGGGCTGTACTCCTGCAATGCTCTCAGAAGAAGAGCAAAGAAAGGCATTTGTTATTCTACCCAGGGCTGACAGTAACTGTGTGGGGCCATACGAAAATCGTTGGCGTTTACGCGCATGACTTTCCGTAATGTCAGTCACACCCGTTGGGTGTGTTGAACGCCGTCTTCCACTCGTCACCCTCTCTTATGCGGATCAGGTTGTATGCCCCCCTGAGATCGAGTTTAGTGAAGACACCCGCATTGGTAATCTGAGCAAACAAGTCATCAATCAGAGGGAGGGGGTAACGATTTTTTACAGTAATTTTGTTCAAGCCTCTATAATCAATGCATGGGCGCAGGCCACCGTCTTTTCTTTACAAAAAAGAAACCTGCCCGGCCAGGGACCTAGATGAACAGATGAAACCTTTGCCCAAATTTTCCTTAATAAACTCCTGCATAGCAAGCTTCTCAGGCCCTGAAAGGTTATATAAATGGCCTCTAGGAGGCATACAACCTGATCTTAAGTCGATGGGGCAGTCAAAACTTCGATGAGGAGGAAGTTTGATTTTGCTGACATTTTCTGTCCCAAAGCGGAAGACAGAGTACTGACTAGGCAACCCCTCCACTTGAACCCTGGTAGCACACACCATGACTTTTTCCATACAATGATGATGGCAGTAGGCAGACCAGCTTAACAATTGCTTGGAACTCCAGTCGATCTGAGGGGAAGGTTTTTGAAGCCACGGCATACCAAGGATCACTGTGGAGGTAGCCATATTAAGTACAAAGAAATGAATCTGTTCTTTATGCAAGGCCCCTATTTGGCACAAGAGTACAGGGGTATTAGTCAGAGGTTGTTCTCCCTGCAGTGGTAAATCGTCCACTGCAGTAACAAAGGAAGGAGGGGGAAAACCAAACTTAACCACAAAATCATAATCCATTAAATTTGCTGCAGACCTCGAGTCTATAAAGGCCTGAGTAGACTGGACTTGATCTTCCCAGGTAATAGAACACGAGAGGAGTAAGCGAGTATTCTTTAACAATCGCCTAGGGTAGTACCTCCAGCTACACCTAGGCAATAGTTTTCCGCCTTCCTGGGACAGTTTTGTACCACATGACCCTTTTCTGCACAGTATAGGCAGAGTCTCTCGGTACGTCTCCGGTTTCTCTCAACCTCAGATCTTAGATTGTCCGATTTGCATCAGTTCGTCCTGAGGAGGAGAGGAAGGCACAGGAGCGGAAAAGGGAACCGGAGAGGGTCTTCCTGACACTCTACCTTGAGTTTGCCTTTGGTAGCGGACTCGACGGTCAATCTTGACAGCTAAAGATTGCCTCATCCACTGTTTTAGGTTCTGGGTGGCTTAAAATCAAATTAGCAACAGCATCAGATAATCCTGATAAAAAAAAAAAAAAGTCTAGTAAAGCATACTGCCCCCATCTGGCTGACACTGCCCACTTTCTAAACTCAGCAGCATAAGTTTCAACTGTGTTATGACCTTGTTGGAGCGTTTGAGTCTCCTCTCTGACGTCATAGCTAAATCTGGATCATCATATTTAATAGCCATTGCTTTGAAAAAATCCTGAACTGAAGTTAATGCCTCGTGACTAGTGGGAAGGCTGTAAGCCCAAGTCTGCGAGTCACCAGATAGCAACATTTTTATAAATGCAACACGCTGCGTCTCAGAACCTGAAGATACTGGGCGTAACTCAAATTATGAAAGACTGCAATGCATGAAGTTCCTAAAATCAGACAGATGCCCTGAAAACCTTTCAGGATGAGGCATCCTGGGCTCACTAACAGGGGATGACACTGGTGCATTGGTCTTTAGAAGTCGGGTCACTACCTCAGACAATAGGTTAATCTGAGTCGGTTTTGTGTTGACCGTATTGGTAAGATCGTTAACGGCCGTGGTCGACAGTTTGACCTGAGTGCACAGTGTCTCCATAGACATTTTGGTCTGCTGTTCTGTAACACCTGGTGTAGCAAACAGGAGTCTGATTATCGTGTGATCTGCAGTATCACCAATAATGCAAGTTTAGCTAACAAGGTAATAGCAAGTGTTTGGTGCAACAGTAATACTGATAGTTTTGGCTAAACCTCACCAGAGGAGCTGGTGGGCACTATCAGTAATGAACCTCACCAGTGACAAGGGCTCACTAGTGAGTGGAGTAGTCAGACAGATCGGTTTGGCAACAGACAGGAAGATACAGTACTAAATCGGCAGGCAAAAGGATAGAGATATTTCAGGCAGAGTCAGCAACAGGATCAGGTGGGTTAAAGTACAGAATCGTAATAGTAGAGATAGTCAGAGGATAGCCAGAGTCATACACAGGTAATCAAGCAATAACAACAATAGTAATAATATATCCTAGTCTTGTGTGAAATCCCTGGTTTTCTCCCAGATGAAAGCACACCGGATCTATCTAAGGTCTGAGTGCTCACACAAAGCATTCACAACAGCAGACAGTTTGCAAGTGATACTCAGCGGCTTAAGCGGAGGAGACCCCTCGGCCACGCCCCCGCCCATCAACCAATCAGGGCTGCCGAGCGTCACCACCGACGTCAGCCGACCGGCAGGTCAGCTGACGCGCCTTCTCCCCGAATAAAGGTCTTGCCTGTGCGCACGACAAAGCCGCTCTATGAGCCACAGACAAACTTCTCCTCGGAGTGCTAGATGCCGAGGGGACAGGGAAAATGAAGCAGCTGTGGGGGCACCCTGACTGCCCGTCCACAGCGCTTGTTACATCCACCCTCTGTCTTTGCCCAGGAACTATATGCAGTGCTAATTGCATGAGAATGTAAATTGCCCAATTAACTCAGATCCAAAGGGTAGGGGCATCATTAATAATAATAATAATAATAATAATAATAATAATAATAATAATAATAATATTATTAAGATTTATATAGCGCCAACATATTACGCAGCACTGTACAATAAATAGGATTACAGACAATGATAACTGGGGTGACAGAACAATACAGGTAACAAATCATAGATACAACAATACAGGTAATAGCAATAAGATACACAACACAATGCAGATAGTAGTACATACCAGATCATAAACTGGAGTGGTAGAATTACCAGTTCCAAATTCTGGGTAAAGTGCACACAGTCAAGTAAGATACACAAGGGGAGAGGGCCCTGCCAAAGGCTTACACGCTAGAGGGAGGGGTTGGTGACACGAAAGGAAGGGGTGCATCAAGAAGTTATTGGCAGAAAGTATTAGGATAGTGTTGAGTTGATGTAGGCCTCCTTGAAGTAGTGAGTTTTTAGTGCTTTTTTGAAGGTGTTGAAGGTGGGAGCGAGCCTGACAGGCAGTGGGAGAGAGTTCCACAGGATGGGGGCAGCTCTAGTGAAGTCCTGCAATCGTGCATGGGAGTGCGAGATGCGTGGGGTGGTTAAGAGGAGGTTGTTGGAGGAGCGAAGTGGACGGCCAGGTGTATATCTGCTGACAAGGTCAGAGATGTAGCTTGGGCAGGACTTGTGTATGGATTTGTAGGCCAAACATAGGACCTTGAAGCTGATTCTGAAGTGAATTGGAAGCTAATGAAGGGATTTGCGTAGTGGAGTCGTGGAGACAGAGTGGTGGGAGGAGTAGATGAGTCTGACTTCTGCGTTCATGATGGATTTTAGCGGGGCAATGCGGTTTTGAGGAAGGCCTGACAAGAGGAAGTTGCAGTAGTCCAGGCGGGAGATGATGAGGGCGTGGACAAGGAGTTTGGCAGTGTCTGGGGTCAGGAAAGGCTGGATCTTGGAGATGTTGCTCAAGTGGAAATAGCAGGCTCTAGCTATGGTTTGTATGTGGGAGGTGAAGGAGAGGGCTGACTCCAGGGTGACACCCAGGCAGCGGGCAGAGGAGAGGAGTTTTCCGATGGAGGCGGTGTAAATGGAGGACAGCAGGGGACCAAGAACAGAGCCTTGGGGGACCCCAACTGAAAGTGGGAGGGAGGTTGAGGAGGAACCATTAAAGGAGGTCTTGAAGGAGCGATTTGAGAGGTAGGATGAAAACCATGCTAGGGCAAGGTCTTGGATACCCACAGATTGCAGGGACTGGAGAAGCAGGGAGTGATCAACGGTGTCGAATGCTGATGAGAGGTCTAGGAGAAGAAGAAAAAGAAGGATAGTGTATTTTCCTTCGGCCTTGGCAAGCGTGAGGTCATTGACGACCTTGGTGAGGGCAGTCTCGGTGGAGTGGCCTGGCCAAAATCCTGATTGTAGGGGGTCAAACAGGGAATTGGAGTCAAGGTAATGGGTCATGCGTTGGTGGACTAGACGCTCCAGGAGTTTAGATGCAAAAGGGAGTAAGGAGAGATAGGGCGGTAGCTGGATGGAAGTGAGGGGTCTAGTGAGGGTTTTTTTAAGTAGGGGAAGTACAGTGGCCTGTTTGAAGTCATAGGGGAAGGTACCCGTGGAGAGGGAGAGGTTAAACAGAGAGGTTAGGACAGGAGCCAGAACAGGGAAGTGAGGACGGAGGCATTTGGATGGCACAGGGTCTAGGGGGCTGGAGGTGGCAGGAGAAGTGGCTAGGAGACGGCTGACTTTGTCCTCTCTGTGATAGGCATAAAGGCAGTGAGTGGTGGGTGGGGAATAGGTATTGGTGGGAGAGGAATAATTGGTGGAGTGGAGGCATGAGATTTCCCGTCGGATGCTGGCTATTTTGTCAGTAAAGTGGGTGGACAGATCAGTGGCTGAGAGGGCAGAGGTGGGGGGAGCAGTGGTGGGGTTAAGGAGGGAGTTTAAGGTGGCGAAGAGGCGCCAAGGGTTAGAGGCTTGGGATCCGATCAAGGCAGCAAAGTATTTTTGTTTAGCATTAGTTAATGTGGAATAGAACAGCTGCAGGTTGGCCTTGTACGCCAAGAACTCAGAGTTGAGGCGGGATTTCCTCCATTTGTGCTCATAGGCGTGTGCTTTTGCAGGTTGCGAGTGTGTTCACTGTGCCAGGGCTGGGGGTTGATGGGACGGCTGGGGCGAAATGTGGGGGGTGCAGCAATGTCTAAGGCTGCTGAAAGGGCCTGGTTGTATTTGGCCACGGCTTGGTTTGGGCAGGTAACATTTGGGAGGGTGGATGTGAGGGAGTGGAGGGGGTTGGCTAGCGCAGTTGGGTCTAGGTTACGCAAATCTCTCTGCCAACGACCTGAGGGTGGTGGAGGGTGGGGGGGGGAGCATGATGGGGAGATGGAGAAAGTGAGAAGGTGATGGTCGGAGAGGGGGAAGGGTGTGATGTCCAGGTTGGAGAGGGTGGCGGATTCTGAGAGAATCAGGTCGAGAGTGTGGCCAGCGCGGTGGGTGGGGGGAATTGGTGTGTTGGGAGTGGCCAAGGGAAGTAGTAAGGGAGAGCAGTTGAGAGGCTTCAGGGGAGTAAGGACTGTCCATGGGTATGTTGAAGTCTCCAAGTATGATGGTGGGGAGGTCAGAGGAGAGGATGTGTGGGAGCCAAGAGGCCAGGTTGTCCAGGAATTGTTTAAAGGAGAACTGTAGTGAGAGGGATATGGAGGCTGCCATATTTGTTTCCTTTTAAGCAATACCAGTTGCCTGGCAGCCCTGATGGTCTATTTGCCTAAAGACGTGTCTGAATCGCACCAGAAACCAGCATGCAGCTAATCTTGTCATATTGGTCTAAATTTGTCAGAAACACCTGATCTGCTGCATGCTTGTTCAGGGCCTATGGCTGAAAGTATTAGAGGCAGAGGATTAGCTGAATAGCCAGGCAACTGGTATTGCTTAAAAGGAAATAAATATGGCAGCCGCCATATACCTCTCACTACAGTTCTCCTTTAATGGAGGTGGATGGTAGGACTGCAATGACTGCTGGAATGGGATGGTAGAGGCGGATAACATGGGTCTTAAATGAGGTAAAGTTTAGGGAAGGGGGTGGCGTGAGGACACGGAAAGTGCAGGACGGGGAGAGGAGCAGACCCACCCCTCCCCCAGACCTGTTTTCTGGTCTGGGGGTGTGACTGAGGTGAAGTCCCCCATAAGAGAGTGCCGCTGCTGCAGCAGAGTCAGAGAGGATGAGCAATGTCTCTGAGGGCAAGGAGGGTGAGGGAGTTGGAGGGGAAGAGGTCATGGATTTCAGTGAGTTTGTTACGGACTGATCTAGCATTCCAGAGGACGCAGGAGAGAGGGGTGGTGTGCTTGTGAGAGGTCTGGATGGCAATGAGGGAGGAGAGGGAGTGAGTGTGGGTGCGGAAAGTAACTGTGAGGGGGGTGGAGACATGTTTAGAGTGGGGTGTGCATGGAGTCAGTGGTGGAGTGGTATGGGAGATGCGTGGGGGTGGAGGGCAAAATGGGAGGCTAGAATTAAATGAGGTGACCTTAGTGAGGACTAGGTGGTGAAGGAGCAGGTGGAGGAAGAGCATATTGTGATATGTAGATAGTGGAGGAAGAGGTGTGCAGAAAGTTGGAGGAGTCATGAAGTTTGAGAGTAGGGAGAGAAGGTTTGTAAAGGCTGAGATGTTTAGCAGTGTTTAAAGCAGTAAATAATGCAAATACCTCAGTGCTTAATGCTGCTGTATTGCTGGTGAGTTCTGGTAAATTCAATTAGTAAAATCCTTAAAGCGATCCTTAAAATGCGAGCCGACAATCGTCAAAGCCGATTACACAGCATCCTTATGAACATCCACACAGCCCTAGTGTTTAAATAAGATTGGTCTACAGACCATTAGCCTCCACTACAATCAGCTGTGAGCTGGACAGGAAGTTGACCAGCATGGGGGTGGACTATGCAAATACTTAGAGCTGGGTGGATGAGAAGGTGTGAATCAAGTAGGCAGTAGGATAACAATAGCCGGGAGGGGGGAGGGGGGAGGGGGGAGGGGGAAGGGGGGGGGGGGGTACAGGTAAATGCAAGCAATTTAGATATTATAGTAAATGCAGATCAGAAAAAAAAATTAAGTCACACACACACAGGCAGAAGCAATTCGAGAATCGTGTGCAGATGGAGAAAGTCACACACACACACAGGCAGAAGCAATTCGAGAATCGTGTGCAGATGGAGAAAGTCACACACACACA